>NC_072436.2:20350378-20653409 GCF_028878055.3 Symphalangus syndactylus | reverse complement strand
CATGAACAAAGAGCTTCAGGGAAAAATAAAAGCTAAAACACCATCTTCATCATCTGATTATCTTACTCAATGTGATTTGAATCTAGAATAAAAAGCTTTGGCTTGCGCTATAAGAATCCTGAATTCACTTCTCACCTTAGCTCACTCGTCCTGTTTTCCATCTTTTTCTGATCCGTATTCCTCTTCCTTTAGTCTTTGCAAACAGTGAAACAATGTTAAAAACACCTGGTTTATAATAAAAATAGCAGCAATCCAAGTAGCCTATTTAACAAAATGAATTATTATATCAATTCAAAAACATAGTCACCCGTCTAAAACAGGATTATATCCCCAGTCTACATTTATCTTGATTTTCTATGATTTCCAACTGCATCTAGCTGCAAAAGGTCAATTTTAGCATTTTATTGTTTCTTGAATATTTTATGCCTTCTCTTAATTTAATAGTTTGCATTTTACAGTATTTGGAATTTTTATTATAAGTAGCTTTAAGTTAACTTTTTAAAAAATGCTATATTCTTAGGCCTGTCAGGAGTATGCTTCCTCTCTCCTGCCTCAACTCCATCCCTACCCTGAATCCCACAATGCTAGACCCAAGGCAGATGTTGGAAAATATGTGATTGAATTTGCTTCTTTTGTGATCAGAGGTTACTAGGTTGCTAGGCTACTGAAAGAGTCTAAATGAGATATCACCCATATTTGTCTCATTTAACAGAATATAATAGTAGGGATAGTTTATGTTAAGATTTTAAAATGAGCATTAATAAAATGTGTGTTTATCACATTATGAGTCTTTTTTCATAGATCTCGACCAGCAATGCCTCAAACTGCAAAAATAAAATAATTTTCAAAAGAGGAAGAATGCTGAAGTCATTGTTTCAGGTAAACCCTATCTAGCGCACAATGACAGACTTATGTAGGTTTCCTAAAGGTTTTTGCTTAATAACCCTCTTCATCTGTCTCTGCCAGCTTATGGAGCTATTGTATTCACTATTCTCATTTCTCAGAGTTGTGTGGGTGAACAGCCGACTGTATTGAGCATGAATCAGCTACTAAAATAAGTGCTGGGTAACTTAGATATACCATTTGACCTTCAAATTAATTTTGTTCATCCCTATTTCTTCTCTCTTTCCCTGCAACATCTGTCTCTTTTTCTCAGTATACATTTGCCAAAGAAACACACACAAAAAAACACTAGCACCATCAAATATGTCCTTAACAAACTCATCCCTCTAGAATTTCTAGAAACAAAAATTTGTGAAAGGCATGATAACCTATTCATTTTTATTACAGTATAAACACAATTTCCAACACATCGTCTTTGAGTGTTTTCATCAGAATGTTGCTTTTATTTCAATTAACATAAAATTGGAGTAAAATATAAAAAGTAAGTTTTATCTTTTCTTTTTATAATGTGTTAAAATATACACAGTTGTAATTACATAAATTGCTTAAACTGGCCAAAGTAGGCAATGCATGTTTTGAAGTATTATTGCATCCTTTATTGTTAGTCATTGGTGTTGCGAACAGGCCCCCCAAACTCTGGCCCTAAGCTGGCCCCAAAACTGGTCATAAACAAAATCTCTACAGCACTGTGACATGTTCGTGATGGCCATGACGCCCACACTGGAAGGTTGTGGGTTTACTGGAAGGAGGGCAAGGAACACCAGGCCCACCCGGGGCAGAAAACCGCTTAAAGCTGTTCTTAAACCACAAACGATAGCATGAGTGATCTGTGCCTTAAGGACATGCTCCTGCTGCAGATAACTAGCCAAACCCATCCCTTTATTTCAGCCCATCCCTTTGTTTCCCATAAGGAATACTTTTACTTAATCTATAATCTATAGAAACAATGCTTATCACTGGTTTGCCGTTAATAAATACATGGGTAAGTCTCTTTTCAAGGCTCTCAGCTCTGAAGGCAGTGAGACCCCTGATTTCCCACTCCACACCTCTATATTTCTGTGTGTGTGCGTGTCTTTAATTCCTCTAGTGCTGCTGGGTTAGGGTCTCCCCAGCTGAGCTGGTCTCGACAATTGGAAATCCATTTGGGAAATAGGCTTTGTAAGTATATTCAAAGTCTTTTAGAGATGTCCAGGGATAGAGACGCTACATATTTATGAATTGGCATTAGAGTGTATGCATCTCTATAGCTGAAATGTTCTCTCTTGCGCCTCTCTAAGCTTTCTACAACTATAAATTAATAGATAAATTTGGAGTCAGGAGACCAATGTGAGTGGAGGCTTTGCCACTGCTGCTTACTAGTTGGGGGTGAGAATGGCAGAGGGAGCCTACAGCAATGGATATCCCAGGATACGACGGGCGGGTCATCAGTGCAAAGATGGAGAAGGCACTAGCTAGTGTAGTTTTTCTCAATTTGCAGATTCAGCCTCAACTGTAGTAATACTGCAGGGATAGCTGGAATGAGAAAGAAAGGAAGAAGAGGAGGAAGGAAGAGAGAGAAAAAGAAACAACGACTACTCCTGGCTAGTGCAGAAATAGTATCCAGGAAAGAATACCAGCTTGTGTCCTTTCACATGATAAATTATTGGGTCCCTTTGAAGACATCTATTCCTAAACTTATAGTGGTTTGCCAATCCAGGGCACAGAGATGTTTGTAATTGAGTTTTTCTCTAATCTGATGGATTAAAAGGCAAACAGATTTTACAAAATAGCATTTACCAAACAGAGAAGAAAAGACTTTGTAGTCTACATTTTTATTTATGTATATGAACAAAAGATTGGTGAGAGTCTCTGATACAGAGGTAGAGAAAATGAATGTTTCAAAGAAAGCAAAATCCAGAAGACTATGAGACTGACTTCATCCTAAAAACAAAAGCTGGAGATGTATTTAAAACAAATTACAGCAAAATCTCCACATTGGTAAAACCAGGATACCCCTCTGGAAGTTGTAATCATTTCTCTAATTACTATACAACTCCCATATTCTTGGCCAATGCTGCTATTTTGCCAAACAGTTGGTCAGGGGCTGCAATCCAATAAGTGTTTTATTTTCTATTGCACATTCACAAATTAAGCCACAGCTGCAACCCCTATCAACCTGATCTGCTCAGAGAGGCATAGGAAAAGTCAATTAGTTTTTCCACTCTCTAGGGCCAAATAGACAATCAGAATAGAGAGAAGGTTGTAGGGGGAAGTCTGTGAGTATTTTGCAGAGAAAGTAAGTCTTTGAAAACTACAACATCAAGTTAATATGAATCAGTTCAATGAATATGTGGCACTTTCTAAAAAGACAATTTTCTTCTATTAAGTTATAAAATAACAGAGGGTCTTATCTATGTAATGATCATCATATCCACCGTATCATCTCACAAATTACCTTTTTATAGAAAGTTCTTAAATATTTGTTGAATGGATATCTGAATGATAGAATAAAACGTAACCCTCCAGGAGAATATGCATCCAGGTAAGCGTATTCATTTTCCCACCTGCTCCCAAGAAATTATTTCCCAGATCCTCATTTATAGTTGTCAGATCACACTGTCCTATATTTGGAATAACAGAGAGCTATGAATGCAGCAGATGTCTGGGTTAGCAATCCAATTGCCCCACTCTTTTGTGAATGCTGCTAACAAAGAGTGGGTAAATTCAAAATTAGATGAATCATTGTCTTTTTTGTCACCTGATTTGCCCACCTGCTGACAGGGAGAGATTCACTCTTTTGATTTTTTTTAAACTTTTTAGATTAATATTATTTTAATTGGAAATCATAATTGTATATATTTATGGGGGAATGTGATGTTTTATATATGTACACAATGTGGAATGATTTAAGTCAAGCTAGTTAACAGGTTCATCATCTCACTTTTTATTTATTAATTTTTGGGGGGAGAACTTTAAAATTTACTCTAACTACTGTAAAATATATAATACATCATTATTGACTATAATCACCCTGTTGTGGCACTAGATCTCAATAATGTATTCCTCCTGTCTAACAGAATTTTGTACTCATTGGCCAACAACTCCCCATTACCTTCCTCCTCACCCCAGTCTGTAGTAACCACCTTTCTGTTTTCTACTTCTGTAAGTTCAACATTTTAAGCTTCCATATATAAGAGATCATGAAGTATTTATCTTCCCATGCCTGGCTTATTGCACTTAGCATAACGTCCTCCAAGTTCACCCATGTAGTTGCAGCAAATGACAGGATGTCCTTCTTTTTATGGCTGAATATTCCATTGTGTATGTATACCGCATTTATTTATCCATTCATCTGTTGATGGGCACATGGGGTGATTCCATATCTTAATTATTATGAATAATGCTGCAACGAATATAGGAGTGCAGATATCTCTTTAGCATATCGATTTTTATTCCTTTGACTTTTTTACCCAGAAGTGGGATTGCTGGACCATATGACAGTTCTATTTTTAGGTTTCTCCTGAACCTCCATATCATTTGCCATATGACTGTACTAATTTACCTATGTATAAATTTAATTAAGGTGGTGAAAGATCTGTATACTGAGAAAAATAAAACAGTAATGAAAGATAATGAAGAAAACATACATAAATGGGAAGTTATTCTATGTTCTTGGATTAGAATAATTAATATTCTTTAAATGTCCATAACAACCCAAAGCAATATATAGATTCGATACAATCCCTATCAAAATTTCAATGGCGTTTTTCACATATATAGAAAAAAAATTCTTAAATTTGTCTGAAGCCACAAAAGACCCCCAATAGCCAAAACAATATTGAGCAAAAAGAACAAAGCTGGAGGCATCATATTACTGGATTTCAAAATATATTATAAAGCTATTGTAGTCAAGAAAGTATGATACTGGCATAAAAACAGACATATTAGCTGATGGAACAGGATAGAGAGCCCAGATATAAGCCTACAAACCTAGGCCAATTGATTTTTGACAAAGGTGCCAAGAATACACAGTGGGAAAAGGGCAGTCTCTTCTATAAATGATTCTGGGAAAACCGGATATCTACAGGCAGAAGAATAAAATTTGACCCTTATTTCACACGATATGCAAAAATCAACTAAAAATGTATTAAACAGTTACATATAAGGCCCAAAACCATAAAAGCATTAGAAGGAAACTATAAAAGCATTAGAAGAAAAGCTTCACAATGTGAGTCTGGGCAATGATTTTTTTGGATGTGTCCTTGAAAGCACCACAAAAGCAAAACTAGACAAATTGGACTTCATCAAACTAAAAAGCTTCTGCACAGCAAAGGAAACAATTAACAAACACAAGAGACAAACTACAGAATGGAAGAAAGTATTTGTAAACTATACATCTGATAAGGAATATTCAAAATATATGAGACACAACTCAATAACAATAAAACAAATAACAATTTAAAAATGGAGAAAGGAACAGACATTTCTCAAAAAAAGACATACAAATGCCTCATGAAGAAATGCTCAACATCATTAATCATTAGAGAAATACGAATGAAAACCATGAGATACCACCTCACACTTATTGTCAGAATGATGAAAGATAACAAGTGTGGTGAGGATATGAAGAGAAGGGAACTTTTGCACACTGTTGGTGGGAGACTCACTCATACAATCATCCCTACTTAAGAACATTTTGATCTTATTAGAGGCAGTTTAAGGTTGTCTTTGGAGAAGACCCTAAGGGAATTTATTATTTTTTATATACTTATTTGCTACAAAGACAACCTGTGCTTGACAATGATGGGTAGAAATAAGAATTTAATTGTGTCCTTTGAAATTTTTAAATCTGTGAATATTACAACAACAACAAAAATTCTATAGACTTTTGTTCATGGGGAGTCATCACCCTCCTGTTTCCCAAAACTTTTAGGGATTAACCATTAATCACAGAATAAAGTCCTAACTTAGCATTTCCTTCAGGATTCTTCATGTAAATTCTTTCCATATAAGATCAATACATTTCATTCAGCCTCAATGAACAGGTCACTTTTTTTTTTTTTCTTTGAGATGGAGTTTTGCTCTTGTTGCCCAGGCTGGAGTGCAGTGGTGTGATCTTGGCTCACTGCAACCTCCACCTTCCAGTTTCAAGTGATTCTCCTGCTTCAGCCTCCCAAGTAGCTGGGATTACAGGTGCCTGCCACCATTCCCAGCTAATTTTTGTATTTTTAGTAGAGATAGGGTTTCACCATGTTGGCCAGGCTGGTCTCGAACTCCTGACCTCATGATCTGCCCACCTTGGCCTCCCAAATTGCTAGGATTACAGGCATGAGCCACCGTGCCAGCCTCAGCCTCAATGAACAGGTCACTTTTTAATTGCATGTGACCTTCATTTCCTACTGTAAATGGTATTCTCTCTCCACTTACGGACATTTTTCCTACTGATTCATCAAACCTTAGCTCTAACATCTGATCCATACATATTTCCCCAGTATCCTTGACCATTATTAAATTCCCCCTGTCCTGAGTTCTAATGCATTATTATTAAATTTTATTTTATTCTTTATTAATCGGTAATTGTCATTACTTACTGTATGAAGAAATAAGAAACAAGATTAGCCTCTGTCATTGCTAACTGTGCAAGTTTTAACTTCCCCTAACTAAACTAAACTGTGAACTTTCTGAGAACAAAGACTGTGTATTTTTGTGTTTTTATCTTTCTCAGTGCTTTGTACTACCCCTTTTACAAAGTAGGAATTAGAAAACTATTGATTGAATTGAAATGCATTGAACTGCCCTGTGGGGCTTTTAATTTAATTGAAAAAAAAGTACATTGAGTAATATTAAGAAAACAAAAAAAGCATTTAAAATTGCAATATAATGTATAAAATGAATATCTGAATCATGGGGAAGTATGCCATATAGAAGCTATTTTAGATGAGTAATCAGAAAAAAATTTAGAGGAAGTAAGCAGCTTTTGTGTTAAATCTAAAAAGATATTGCTACTTTTTCACTATAATGGTTAGCATGTGATATGGTTTCGCTGTGTCCCCACCCAAATCTCATCTTGAATTGTAGCTCCCATAATTCCCACATGTTGTGGGAGGGACCTGGTGGGATATCATTGAATCATGGGGGCAGATTCCCCCATACTGTTCTCGTGGTGTCACAAGTTCTGATGGTTTTATAAGGGAAAACCCCTTTTGCTTGGCTGTCATTCTCTCTTTGCCTGCCACCATCCATGTAAGACATGACTTGCTCCTCCTTGCCTTCCACCATGATTGTGAAGTCTCTTCAGCCATGTGGTACTGTGAGTCCATTAAACCCCTTTCCTTCATAAATTGCTCAGTCTCAGGTATGTCTTTATTAGCAGCGTGAGATCAGACTAATACAGCATGTTAAACCAGTTCATCTTTTAAAAAATAGAACACCGGCCAGGCACGGTGGCTCACACCTGTAACCCCAGCACTTTGGGAGGCCAAGGCAGGTGGATCACTTGAGATTAGGAGTTCAAGACCAGCCTGGCCAACATGGGGAAACCCTGTCTCTACCAAAAGTACAAAAATTAGCCAGATGTGGTGGCACGTGCCTGTAATCCTAGCTACTCAGGAAGGCTGAGGCAGGAGAATCATTTGAACCCAGGAGGCAGAGGTTGCAGTGAGCTGAGATCATGCCACTACACTCCAGCCTGGGCAACAGAGAGAGACTGTGTCTCAAAAAAAAAAAAAAAAAAAAAGGAATGCTTACTATTTCTAAGGATAAGGTGAGAAAGATCATCATATATACAGTTTATAGAAATAAAAAATTGGTATAAACTTTCTGAGAAGTACTTTTGCCATATCAGGAACCTTTTGGAACATGCACCAATTTAGTTATTTCACTTTAAGCAATCTAATAATAAATTCTTAGAAATTGGAATAAAGGTTTATATACCAAGATATTAATCACATTCCTTTTACCTGTTTTACTCATAATGGGCATTTTTCAGTTCATCACGCTCACCTCACTCTGGGCTGCCTCAGGGCCTTTGTTCTTGGTTTTCTCTGTTTGAAGTATTCTGACCCCAACACTTTCTTTCTTCAACTGAGTCCTATACATCCTTCACCTCTCACTCAGCTTAAATATTATTTTTCCAGAGCTGCATTTCTTCTATTTCCATAGAAAAATAGAAGTTTGGTTCTCTCTGCCTTCCCAGAAATATGTTTACATGGCACTCTCTGGTGCTCACTCTCAGCACATTTATGGATACATCAGGAGAGTCTCTCATCTCTGTAAACTCTAAGTTCTATGACAGCAGGAATTGTGTCTGTCTTTCTTACTGCATATCTAAGTGTCAAGGATAGTGCCTGTTGCAGAGCAAGCAGGTACAATTAGTACGAAACAAGGAGATGCAGGGCAGGGGATACAAAATGGCGGATATGTGGGAAGAGCAAGTCTGAAGATCTAATGCACAATATGAAGACTACAGTAATAAAATTGTACTGGATTTTTGGATTCATGACCAATGAATAGATTTTTGCTGCTCTTGCCACAAAAACAACAAAGAAATGGGAAACTACGTGAGATGATGAATGTGTTAATTTGCTCCACCATAGCAACATTTTTACAATCTAAATTTATGCCACAACGTAATATTGTATACCTCAAAGATGCACAATGACATTTATTTTAAATACATTTCTTGAATAAATACACAGATAATATCAGTAGCAAAAGGTGAACAAGAAGCTAAAAATCTAAAAGGCAGGCCATTGTTTATAAATTATGGGAATGATATCTGGCCCAAACCTGATGGGGCTGTATAAGTGATGATTTTTATACTTTTGGATTATTCTATCTCATTTCCACTGGTCTTCCATGTTTTCATGACTCACTGATTAAAAGGAGATCACTATTTTAATATGTTTTGCAAATGAATACAAAGCATATGTTGTTCCTTAGGGAGGGATATTAGTGACAAATTAGATATATGGCTCTCCTCATATAACAAGGTAGGGGAAATATACAGAGATTTTTTAAGAAATGGACCAAGGGACCACAAGATGGAAAACAAAGATGTTTGGGTGTTTAAAGGTACCTTGAAGGATATCTGGTTCAATGAGCTCATCAAATTTATAACAAAAATAATAATAGTGAATATTAACCTGACCTATGTCACAAGGACTGTACTAAGTGCTTTATCTCTCATGTATTTCTCATAATCACTTTGTTCCTGTTGCTTTCAGTTTACAAATGAGGAAATTTAGGTGTAATGCCATTGCGTCACCATGCTTATGAAGCAACTTACCACCAACGAAGAAAAGTGACTTACCAAAAATTACAGAGTTGGGTCATGACTATCAAAAACTCTGCTATACTACTACTCACTGCAATTTTTATTTTGGTTGGCTAGTGCAAGACAGTGCACACACACACACTTTCATATTTTCCAATAAAGTCATCTAATTTTTAAAACAATCTAACTTCAGCTACCCAAAATATACAACAGATCAATATGGAAAAGTATTAATACATTTATACTCTTTCAGAGATCCCATATTGTCAGGCTATTTGTAACTCTCACAGTTGTGACAGATAGAAGTTAAATAATTATTCATAATTAACTGACATGTTCATTCTTGTCCTCTATTGCCAAATCTGTTCAATGTAATTAGATGATTGCTTGTGTTCCATTTTGCTCTGACGGGCTCCAATTCTGGCTGAGTTTCATGCATTGGAATCACATCCTGCAGTTATCATTGTTATTTTCTCCATTACATATCCCCCTGTAGAAGTGCACCATGCCAGGCATATCATTCTGTATATTTTACTCTGCTAATGACATCAAAGAATGTATCACTATCATTTTTCTTGCCCACCAAAATAACATTTATTCCTGTATCCTACAGGTGATTAATATGGAAAGGATATGCTATGCTAGAATGCAGAACTCTCAAGTAAAGAACCCTGTGATAAATCTTTCCTGTAAACTACTGGAGTGCTTTTGGGTAAGTTGCTTTATTTTTCTAATTCTCAATTTACTTATCTATAAAATGAAACTAAAAATCCACAACATCTTAGGGAATTTTTAGAGATTTGCATTTATAGTGCATGATAATTTGTAAAAGAAAAGTTAAGATTCTTTTCCAAAGACAGGTTTTCCTTCGCAGAAATTGGGCAGCTGCTACCTTGCGTACATTGCTAACACGGCTGAGTTTTAACAGAAGCATTTTTCTTACCATAATTCCTCTTTTGGTGTTAATACGGGATTTCTAATTAGGTCTTAGTCTATTTGGGAAGGTTAATAGTAAAGTACTAAGCATTTATATAAACACAATCAAAGGTTGCTTGCAAGTCGAGGGAAAGAAGGCAACTATAAACATTGACTATTTTCTAGTTGAGTTTTTTTCCCTATTGACATTAGTAGCAAAAGATAGAATTTCATAATAGGAACAGGCGTGGAAGGAAAGGAAATATTTCAACTCATCAGAGTCACAGAGCCGTCTCTGAAGTCCTCAAGTTTATACATGGGAAGTGCCAAAATTTGATCTTCATTCTAAAATTTCTTCAATATTCTCTTGGATACACAGAGCAAATAGAGAAACTACAGCAGATAGACTTTTACAATGGCAAAATATGATGGAAAAGACTCTGGGCTCATCATTCAGAGAAGCCATTTGTGGCACAGTAACTGTCTGTGGAAGGAAAAAGTAAATCATTTTTAAAAACCCCACTGCTCCAGAATCTGCTCTAATGCCACTGTCTTCAGGGCCAAGTATTCCATCTGGCAAGAGCAAGTCATGGAAAAGCACAAAGGTAATTTACCCAATTGGCCTGGGCAGAACGTTGTTTCTTCAGTTATTTTTTGTGACTCTCCCTTCAGAGTGATTCAGACAGTTCTGCACCAAGATCAGTGGCTGTGCAGAGTTCAAATAGGTGAAAATACAGCTCTGGATGAGTAGCACTGTATTTTTTCTCAGTTCAGTCTCTCGTTCTTCATCGCTCAGCTCAGAGTTTCTCTGTCTTTCTTCATTGCTCAACTTCGTGTCCCTCCTTCCCAACAGGAGAACCCTATCTAAAATATTTATTTTTTAAAAAATCTTGATATCATCCCATCATAGAACGAGATATACTGTATTGTGCTCAAGCTCGTGGTGATAAAATATCAGGGATCTTTTGAAAATTTATAATCTAAGAGCCTCAACTTCTAAATGAGCTGCTATGATAAATGCAATTTATTGGAGACTTCCTCATCTTTATTATTTTCTGTGATTCCAGGCAAAAGAGTCATTTCAAAATGAGTCTACTTTAGCTTCAGTACCCTTGGAAACCAACCAATCCAATGGTTTCACTGCCTTGGTGAGATGCTGTATTTCTTGGGAATTGCCATTTAGTAGATTAAAATTATAAAACCCAACCGAAGGACATTTCCCAACAGCAAATCAATTTATGTGTCTTTCAGAGAGTTTTCTAGAAATGTACTTAAGAACTGCTGACTCAATGTAGTGTTCTTTCAAAGATGGGACACTCAGGGCCAATAGGGACACTAACCAGTGTATTTTCTGAGCTTTTCCTAGCTGGTTATTTGTACTATGTGAAATTCATGTTCTGTACTCTAGAGACATGAATCACTTGTTCAATTAAAAATAGTATTTCTCTGGCAATTGTTTGATCAAGAATGGGGATAAGTCGTGGGTGAAATTGTGGCCATCTGCATTCCTGTCTTGGAAAAGTGCCTGTTGTTTTGTAACCATGTGCAGATTCATTGATCAATTTTTCTCTCTGAAACATCAATACCAAAGTTAATGACTACAGCTTCTTCTAGGATTTTCTTAAAATTAGTTCAGGGCTTTCCAATGTGGGAGTTAAATGCATGCTTCTTCTTGTAGAGTTTAGAAAATATAATCACATTCCAAGAGAAAAGCATATTGAGGGCCTAGTCATATGCAATTCTTCACCAAATTCTGAGTCTTCTTTTGTTGGCTCAAAACAAATAAATATAATTGCCCCATAGAATTACAGTGTAGAGATGATCTAATCAATGACAATCTCTTAATTTTAATATACAACTTGAAGAATCACTTTATCTGAATTATCAGATATGCCCATCCCATCAATTAATGCATTAATTTTCCAAATCTTTATTACATACCTCCAATGTGGCAGTTATTCTACAGCAGCTGAGGATATGTCATTGTGATATAAATCTCTAAAATTTTCATTGTCTTAGAAAAAGGCATACAAACTAATATTTAAATTACAAAACATTGCTGAGCACGGTGGCTCATGCCTGTAATCCCAGCACTTTGGGAGGCTGAGGCAGGTGGATCACAAGGTCAGGAGATTGAGACCATCCTGTGAATGGTGAAACCCTGTCTCTACTAAAAATATAAAAAAAAAAAAATTAGCTGGGCATGAAAAAATTAGCCGGGTGTGGTGGCGGGTGCCTGTAGTCCCAGCTACTGGGGAGGCTGAGGCAGGAGAATGGCGTGAACCTGGGAGGTGGAGCTTGCAGTGAGCTGAGATTGCGCCACTGCACTCCAGCCTGGGTGACAGAGCGAGACTCTGTCTCAAAAAAAAAAAAAAAAAATTACAAAACATATATACATGGCCAGGGAAAGACAAAGAATAGAACATGTCATTTTTTTATATAGATTTGGTTTTTGACATTAAATTTGAAGCCTGACAAAGTAAGATACAGGGAATGAGGGTAATTCTAGGCAGACTAAAGAATGCAAAGGGAATTGGCTTGTAAAAGATCAGAATATTTGGGGAAATATGTAAATAGTTCAACACAATTGAGCATGGATATAAGTGGCTGGAGCAGAGGTTAAAAAGGCTTTTAATGACAAGCAAAAGCATTTGGATTTACGTGTTAGGTTATAGATATTTCCAGAAGAATTGTAAGCAGGGAAATGCTAGGATTCGGCATGCATTTTAGAAGAAAGCGCTGTAACGATGAGATTCTAGAGAAGAGAACAATAAATCAGGAGAAACCCCAAGAATGAGGATTGGAGCCAGAATTAAAGTTTGGGCAGATGAGATTGAGAGAAGAAAACTGCTTCCTAACTTTTTGTGAATCACTGGATTGTG
The DNA here is from genome assembly GCF_028878055.3 of Symphalangus syndactylus. Classification (NCBI taxonomy): domain Eukaryota; kingdom Metazoa; phylum Chordata; class Mammalia; order Primates; family Hylobatidae; genus Symphalangus; species Symphalangus syndactylus. The sequence goes on along the minus strand of NC_072436.2, from coordinate 20,640,455 downwards.
AGGTGAGATAAAAAAGGGTCCAAAATGTTTCTAAGTATAGCAATGGTACGGGATGTGTGTAAATGCTGATGTCAGTAACAGATGATGAAAACTAGAAGAGTCTTCTGACATCTGCTTTTTGTTTGCTCTTTGTGTTTTAGCTTGTTTCAACTACTTATTTACTTAATGTTTACTTATTTATTTAGATGGAGGCATTATAGTATCTTCCTAGGAGGGAGGGCAAATGACTACATTTTACTGTATAGTTGTGGAGGGAAGGGGTGGTGCTGCATTAATATCTTGGATAACTGTAGTGTTCCCTGGATTTCTGTTTGGGAAGTTTGACTTATCCTGTATCTGTTCAGTGACTATTTTAAAATTAGGATGTTACACTTTTTATTTGTTCTCTTAAATGTCACTGCTCCAATCTGTAAGTGGAATTTTGATCTTTTGTATCTTACATTGGCTATAGCTTCCAATTTTGTGTCATGCAACATTGTGGGACAATATTTGTGTGAATATAATTGTATTCAAATCACACATATGTTTTATTGAACAATGTCAGGAACCCTGTGCTGTAGCCTGTAACTAATTACTTCTTTCTAATGTGACATCAAGAAACGAATTCGTCAAGAAACGAATCACTCTTCTTCCAATGGAGCTACTCAAGAGTCTTAAATCTACTGCAAAGTGCTGTAATTTAGACGAAGGTTATAAAGGGGGGCTATATTGAGTGTGTTTTGCTCAAATCAATTTCTTGTAATTTCACATGCCTTATGTATCAAAATCCAGGGTTGACAGATATAAATGTACTTCACATACCTATTGATTGATTATAGTCAATCAACAATCTTGATTGATTGATGTTCTTACATTAAATTCAAAATGATACTTCAACTTTTAATATTTATCTCAGTATTGTCAATTTTAACATTGGGGAAATCAGATGTATTGCATTATTTTAAAAGTAATTAGAAATGAAGAGATATTTGTACCATAAATGTATTCCACCTATAATTTAGTAATATATTTTATTAGTTAACTAAAATTGGTTGTCATCATCATCATATTATCAACTGAGTGCTTACTACATGTCAGTCATTAATCATCTAAATCAGTGATTTAAGCAAATTCTCAAACCAATGATATGATTCCAGTACTACAGGTATTCCTATCACTTATAGTGATCAAGAAATTCATGCTTAGAAATGCAAACCAAAACCACAATGAGATATCTCACACCAGTCAGAATGGTGATTATTAAAAAGTCAGGAAACGACGGATGCTGACAAGATTGCAGAGAAATTGGAATGCTTTTACACTGTTGGTGGGAATGTAAATTAGTTCAACTGTTGTGGAAGACAGGGTGCCATTTCTCAAAGATTTAGAACCGGAAATACCATTTGATCTAGCAATCCCATTACTGGGTATATACCCAAAGGAATATAAATCATTTTAGTATAAAGTTACATGCACGCCTATGTTCATTGCAGCAGTATTCACAATAGCATAGACATGCAATCAACCTAAATGTCCATCAATGATAGACTGGATAAAGAAAATGTGGTATGTATACACCATGGAATACTATGCATCCGGAAAAAAGGAATGAGATGATGTCCTTTGCAGGGACATGGATGAAGCTGAAAGCCATTATCCTCAGTAAACTAACACAGAAACAGAAAACCAAACACCACAGGTTCTCACCTGTAAGTGAGAGCTGAACGAGAATACATGGACACAGAGAGGGGACCAACACACACTTGGGCCTGTCTGGAGAGGATGGAGGGGACGAGAGCATTAGGAAGAGAGCTAATGCACGCTGGGCTTAATACCTAGATGATGGGTTGACAGGTACAGCAAACCACCATGGCACAAGTTTACCTATGTAACAAACCTGTACTTCCTGCACCTGTACTCTGGAACTTAAAAAAAAAACAAAAGAAAAAAGAAAAGAAAAAGAAATTCATGCTTAGGAAAGGTTAAGGTAATTTCTTAAGTTTTTTTAGGAATAATTACCTCTATTAATAGTCAATAGCAATAACATAAATATATTTTTCAGAGCTTCTGATCATAAGAAACTTGAAATCCTCTCAATATACAAAGTGTTATAAACACAAGTTTACACATGAGCAGATAGAGAGCTAAAGTTTTCCTACTGTGTTTTTTTTTTTTTTTTTTTTTTGAGACGGAGTCTCGCTCTGTCCCCCAGGCTGGAGTGCAGTGGCGCGATCTCGGCTCACTGCAGCCTCCGCCTCCCGGGTTCACGCCATTCTCCTGCCTCAGCCTCCCGAGTAGCTGGGACTACAGGCGCCTGCCAACACACCCGGCTAATTTTTTGTATTTTTAGTAGAGACGGGGTTTCACCGTTTTAGCCAGGATGGTCTCGATCTCCTGACCTCGTGATCTGCCCGCCTCGGCCTCCCAAAGTGCTGGGATTACAGGCTTGAGCCACCGCGCCCGGCCCCTACTGTGTGTTTCTAGAAACAGTGAACGAACAATGGGGACAATGAAGGCCAGAGACAGAAAATCTCCAACTGAAAGAAGAAAATACTCAGTTTTCTGTAGGCATTTTTTTTCTGATAGCAAATTTGTGGCAAATGGGCTTTTAATTATATTGACAATACCTGAAGCAGCTTGCTAAATCATACCCTCTTTTGAGAGCTTGTTCTTTAATTTATCTAAATTTAGATTCACTATCCATCCCAGCAGGGATCTGGAACTCGAATACTTCACCAATTACTGCCCCTAGTCCTAAATACATTGCAGGTGTTTACTTCTACAGGCTGAGATGTCAGTGGTTTTCTCAGCGTATACCCTTTCCCTCTAGTTGAGGAGGGGGGATTAGTGTACATGGTTAGGCAACTTGTGGCTATTTATTGGTCAAGTGTTCAGATATTATCTTCAATATTTTACTTGAAGCTCTATTTTATACCACAAAGCCCATAGATACATTATGCTTAAATGCAAAAAAAAATTTCCCGATCCAAAAATTATAGAAATCTTTTACCTATGCCATTTCAATAACTCATTCCCTTTCATCTCTTCATTAGGGTAAATAAGGACTTTATTGGTGTTCTTTACTTTCAACCAGTGTCTATGAAATTATATGTATAAAAAAGACACCAGGTCAATACCTACTCCCTGACGGCATATTTAATTCAGTTTAAGAAAAACACACTACAGGGTATTTTAGTATTTTCAGTCTCTCTTGTAAATGGAGAACTTAAAAGAAACATTCTCTACCACTGTGAGCCAAAGAGGAAATAATGTTGAGAAATTGCAAACTTTTGAGGGATTAAGCAATGACCTCTACAGAAAAAAAAAATTCACAGGGGAAAGAATCCTTGGGAATTGAAATATATTAGACAATGCATCAAAGGGGATAAAGGAAAAAGCAAGCCAGGTAGTTTACAATGAGATTTAGAGAAGTAAAGTCCTGAATGTCCTACTTCTCATGACTGGGAAACAATGAGGTAACAATAGGACCCTGCATTCAAGGTACTTAATGAGAACAAACATAGAACTATATTAATAGTCCATAGCAATCACAAATAAATAAATATATATATATATATAAAACCACTCAGTCCCATGGCTCTATTTCCATCTGCTCACATTGCTCCCACCTGCTATAGTTTATCAGAGCCACTCAAGTGTCATATGAAGGACACCCTTGTTGCTTTGGCTTGGGCTGTGCCATGTGGCATTTTGGAGAAGTTTCAGCCGGTTCTCTGCTTCCTCATGTAACTTTGGAGCTGCTTTTATACGACCTAAGATAGACTTTCTTCCAATAAAGTTTTCTCCATAGATTTATACCTTTATGCTTTTCTTTTGAAAGTAGGATCCACTTTAGTAGTTCTTTATTTCTGGGTTTTGCACGTACCCCAACTGTACTTTGGTAAAAATAGCCTGGCATGTTGGGGAAGGGAGACTGCAATAACTAAAGAATGTCATATACTGTTATCTTCTTTAAAATAGGTTTGATGTCTCAAAGGTTCATTGAAATGGGGAGAATTTAATCATCTCATTCAAAAGGAGGATAGAGTTTGTTCATGAGAGAAAGCACGGCATAAATCAAAGTTTCCTACCAGGAGTCAGGAGATCTGGCTCCCATTTGCAGCTTTGCCTCAAATTAAGTGACTTGGCTTAAATTATTTTACCTCTCCTAGATTCAAGATTCCCATCTATAAAAGAGTGTATGATCCAGCAATCCTGCTGTTAAGAATATATCCAAAAGAAAGGAAATCAGCATATTGAAGAGATGTTGACACACTCACTCATGTTTGTAGTGGCCCTATTCACAAGAGCCAAAATATGGAACCAAACTAACTGTCCATCAATTGATGAATGAATAAAGAAAATGTGACCTATACACAAAATGGAATACTATTCAGCCATGAAAAAGCATGAAATCCTATGACAGGAAACAACATGGATGAAACCAGAGATAATTATGTTAAATGAAATAACCCAGGCACAGAAAGACAAATATTGCTTGTTCTCACTCATATGTGAGAGCCAAAAAGGCAGATTTCATAGAGGCAGAGAGTAAAATAGTGGTTACCAAAGCTTGGGAAGGGAGGAGAGAGGGGAACGAAGAGAAGTTAGTTCATGGGTACAAATATACAGGTTGACAGAAGGAATATGTTCTAGTATTTGAGAGTATAGTTGGGAAATTATATTTAAAAATGATTTACTATATATTTCAAAATAGCTAGAAGAGCAGAATTATAATATTCCCAACACAAAGAAATGATAAATATTTGAGGTGATGGATATCCTAATTACCCTGATTTGATCATATTGTATACACATCTCAAAATATCACAAGTACCCCCAAATGTGTACAACATTATATATCAATAAATTATTTAAAAATATATATATCAAGACTTTCCAACCTTATCTATCAGGCTCACATATAGTTGCAGATATAGGTTATATATATACATATACACATATACATAGATATAGATACAGATGCATCAATGCTCGGCTTCTTGCTCAAGAGTTCGGATTTAATTGAAAAGAGGATGGGATTCAGACATTACATAAATCATTATATGTTAAATCTAGGGTTGAAGACCACTGAAGTTAATAACGTCTATGTTACTTCTACTTCCCAAGTATAGAAAGCCAATTCCGTAATAATTGCAGGGAATTTTTATGTGCATGGCAGTGAGGCAGACAGAAGGAGGGAGTAAAAGGAGGGGAAAGGGGAAAAGTAAATCACTATTTCTCATCCTCAGATACTTACAATCTGGACAGGAAACACCCACAATATTACCACCGAAATAGCATAGGATAGGCTGTGGCTGATGCAAAATAGTTCATAGTGAAATTCTTGAAAAAAGGTGAAATAAGCCATTCATAAGACTTTATAAAAGAAGGTAGGGATCAGCATGAATTAGAATCAGAAAATGAAAAAGATTTGCTGATGGACCTGGGAGCACAGGCAGCATGTGGTCTTTCTCAGTTATGAGAGAAGGCCACTAGAAGTTCTGAACTCCATCTTGCCACGATACATCACGGGCTGCCAGGCATGAGGACTTTGCGCATGTTAACATTTTATTCCTCTGTTCAAATCCCTTATCATTTACTACAATCCATCCTGTAGGTGCAGTGGCATGATCTCGGCTCACTGCAACCTCTGCCTCCTGGGTTTAAGTGATTCTCCTGCCTCAGCCTCCCAAGTAGCTGGGATTACAGGAGCCCGCCACCACACCCGGCTAATTTTTGTATTTTTAGTACAAAATACAACAGGGTTTCACCACATTGGCCAGGCTAGTCTCAATCTCCTGACCTTGTGATCCGCCTGCCTCGGCCTCCCAAAGTGCTGGGATTACAGGCATGAGCCGCCGTGCCCGGCCCATCCTGTAACTCTTAAGGGCCACATTAGATATAATCTCCTCTTGTATCTTTTACTACCTTTAATAAAGAGGCAATTAGCCCTCACTTATCTTGCCAAATTAAAGTTGCTTTTATACTGCCTACTATATTACATTATAGCTACTTGTTTTCACGTTTGCTTCCTACTCTAGAGTTTTGTTTTTTTTTTAAGTCATCTAGAGGTGGCAGAACAATAAAAACAAATCTTTTTTAACTCAGGAATAATTAAGGAGCAAATATCTACACAGATGAGGCTGGAATATGAAATGTTTGTGTACTGAGTAGTGCCATAATTGGAGATACAAAAAAATAAGTAAAATAATGTGCAAGTATTGCAATTGAAGTTCTCTGAGCAAGAAAATGGCCAAGTTAGAAGCTTGATAAGAAAGGGAATAGGCCAGGAGTGGTGGTTCACGCCTGTAATCCAGGACTTTGGGAGGCCAAGGCGGGTGGATCACGAGGTCAGGAGTTCAAGAACAGCCTGGCCAAGATGGTGAAACCTTGTTTTTGCTAAAAAAAAAAAAAAAAAAAAAAAAAAAAAAAAAAAAAAAATTAGCCGGGCATGGTAGTGGGCACCTGTAATCCCAGCTACTCAGCAGGCTGAGGCAGAGAATTGCTTGAACCCAGGAGGTGGAGGTTGCAGTGAGCTGAGATCATGCCACTGCACTTACACCACTACACTCCAGTCTGGGCGACAGAGTGAGACTCCGTCTCAAAAAAAAAAAAAAAAAAAGAAGGAGAATAAAATGCAGGTGAGAAATGTTCAAGAAGCCTTGATCACCATTGGCAACTGACTCATTCAGGAATAGATGGCAATTCCCCTCCAGTTTTTGAAGCTGAGGAAATTGTATCATATTAGCCAAGACAGAGTGTAAGAGTGACAGCAACATAGAGAGAGACATTAACAATGTGTGGGTGTATGTAAATAAAAATGACAAGCATATTTGGAGCATGTAAAGAGAGGACAGGTTATCCATAGGAAGACTTTATCATAGACACTCAAACGACAAAACTATGGAGTGAACTTTGTTAAACGAGTTGAGGCTGCATTTGGGAATTTGAGAATGGTTCACGAAGGTGACGACTGAAGAGATAGAAACCAAATTGAAAAGAACTTGCAAAGTAGAGAGGTAAGCACGTGACCTTGGGGGAGAAAAACAAAACAAAACAGAAAAACATGATATTAGAAGCTGAAATGAGAGTTGCAAAAAGGAAGAGGTGACAAATTCTGTCAACTTTCTCAGAAATGGGAAAATTCATTTTGAGAGAATGTGGTCATTGGGTTTGGCAAAAAAGCTTCAGAAATCCCCCGAAAGGGAAGCAGTTTCTGTAGAGACGGGAGAGAGGAAGCTCCCGGGAGGAGGGCTGTTGTGAAAGTCAGCTGTGTAAAGGAGTACAGAAGAGAGTTGGGATGAATGGCTTAACCGGAAGTGAATTATCATTATTTTTTTTTGAGACGGAGTCTCGCTCTGTCGCCCAGGCTGGAGTGCAGTGGCACGATCTCGGCTCACTGCAATCTCCACCTCCTGGATTCATGCCATTCTCCTGCCTCAGCCTCCCGAGTAGCTGGGACTACAGGCGCCCACCACAACGCCCGGCTAATTTTTTATATTTTTAGTAGAGACGGGGTTTCATCCTGTTAGCCAGGATGGTCTTGACCTCGTGATCCGCCCGCCTCGGCCTCCCAAAGTGCTGGGATTACAGGCGTGACCCACCGCCCCTGGCCTGTGAATTATTTTTTTAAAAGAAATGGACACCAAATTTATCTGAAAACAAAATAAGCATTCTGTTCCATTAACATGTCTGTCTATTACAGTGTTACTACCACCAAGTCCTAATTATGCAACTTTATACTAAGCCTTGAAACAGGCATTGGGTTTCCTCCAACTTTTTTTTAATGTTTTTTTTCAAAATGGTTTTGCTTATTCTAAGTTGTTTGTATTTCCACATAATTTTTTTGAATCAGCTTGTCAATTTTCACAAAAAGCCTGGAAGGACTTTTCAAAGTATTAGGTTCAATCTATACATTGAAATGGGGAGAAATGGCATCTTAATCATACAGTCTTCTTTCTGATCAATGAATATGTGATTATTTTTTCATATATGTACCTTTTCAACAATTAGCTCTTCGCACCAATATTTTGTAGTTTTGGCATATAAATCTTGCACATCTCTTGTCAAATTTATTTTTAATTCTTTCCTGAGTTTGAGGCTATTGTAATTGTTGATGCTGTTCTAGGTTCCATTTGAAGTGTTTATGGTGATATATAGAAATGCAGCGTATTATCTTTCATCCTCAAACATTGTTAACCTCACTTCTTAGTCCTGGTAGCTCTTTTGTAAATTCTTTGTTGTTTTCCTATGTAAATGATAATGTGTTCCGTGAAAAAAGTGGTTTATGTCTTCTTTTCCAATCTATTGCCTTTATTTATCCTCTTTGTTTTATTGCAGTGATAGAACCTCCAGTACAAAGTTAAATGAAAATGGGCAGAGTAAACATGCCTTTTTCCCCATTGTAGGAGGATTGTATTCAGTCATCCACATTAAGTATGAGGTTTCTTGTAGGTTTTTCATAGATGTCCTTAATTAAGTTCAGGAATTTCACTCTATTTCTAGTCTGCTGAAAGTTTTTTAATAAGTAGACATTGAATTTTGTTAAGTATTATTTTGCACGTATTGAGTAGTTTTTCTTTTTACTTTGCTTAAACTGTCTAGTGCACTGATTCCTCTCATTAATATTAAACCAACTTTGCATTCCTGAGATCAATGCCAGTATATTCTGTTATCATTTTTTATTTATTGGTGGATTCAATTTGCTAAAATTGTATATGAAAATATTTCTATCTTCAGGGAAAACGTTGGCTTGTGTTTTGTTTTCATAATGTCATTGATGGGTTTTCTTAACAGGTGAATGCTGGCCTCATAAAATAAGTTGGAGAGTTTCTCTTTTTTTTTTGTCTATATGATTGGTCTAATTACTATTATATTTCCTTAAATGTTTTGCTAAAATTTACCAGTGCAACCATCTGGGCCTAGAGCTTTCTGTGTGGGAAAATTTTAAATTTTAAATTTAATTTATTTCATGGGGACAATTTCTTTTTGAGTGAGCTTTGATAGTAGCATAATTCAAATGATTCATTCATTTCATATGTTATCAGATTTCTTGAGGCAAACATTTTTTGTGATGCTCCCTTATTAACATTTTAAAATAAGATCTGTAGCAATATGCAGTCTTTCAGCACTGATATTTGTAAATTATTACACTTCTTGATTAGTATGGATAGAGGTGTATCATTTGATTTTTTTCAAACAGCTTTTGGTTTTATTGTTTTTTATTCCTTATGTGTTTTCTCTTTCTTTGATTTTTTTTCTATTAATGTTAGTATTCTTTTTTCTGCTTACTTTGTGTTTAATTTGCTCTTCTTTTTTCAGTTTCTAAGAGGTAAGCCTAGATCATTGACTTGAATCTTTATGTTTTAGTAGAAGCATTTATTGCTATAAATACCCTTCTAAGTACCACTTTGACTGCATCCCACAAATGTTGATATATTGTTCAATTTTTATTCAACTAACTTTTTCCTAAATTTTCTTGTGATTTCTTCTTTGACCCACGTATCATTACAGTTTGGTAGTTTAATATACAAAACGTTAGTATTTTCCAAATATCTTTCTCTTATTTCTAACTTGATTCCCATGTAGTTCAGAGAACATATTTTGTATAGTTTTAATTCCTGTACATTTTAAAGCCTTGTTTTGAGGCACAGAATATATTTTGCCTTGGTAAATAGTATGCTCTTAATAATAATGTCCATTGTACTATTGCTGGGTGCAGTGCTTTTCTATAAACCTCCAGTAGGTCAAGATGGTTGATAGCGTGGTTGAGATCTTCTCTTTCCTTATTAATTTATTATATTCTTGCTCTATCAATTTCTGAGAGAGGTGTGGTGAAGTCTCCAACTATAGTTGTGGATTGGCCTCTTTCTCCTTTATAGTTTTACCTGTGTTTGCTTTATATATTTTGAAGTTCTGGGATTAAGTACCCACATATTTAGGAATATTATCTCTTACTCATTTTTTCACCCATTTATCATTATGCATGGTTCCTTCTTTATGATCATTTTTAATAAACTTTATTTTTTAAATCAGCTTTAGGTTCACAGCGAAAATGAGCAGAAAGTACAGACAGTTCCCAAGTACCCTTTGTTCCCACACATACAACAGTCTCTCCTACTGTCAACGTCTCACACCAGGATGGTACATTTGATATGTACTGAACCTTTTAAATTTTGTAACAGTTTGAAGTCTGCTTTTCTGATCTCATAGAGCTACTTTAGCTTTCCTTTGCTTAGGACTTGCATGATCTTTTTTCATCTGTTTACTTTTAAACAATTTATGTGACTGTCTTATTGACAGCATAATAAGTCTTTCCTTTTTCCCATCTGACAATCTGTTTTCTAATTGGAGTGTATAGATATTGAGTAATGTAATTATTGATATAATATTTGAATCTACTATCTTGCTACTGATTTGTTGTCCTATGTCTTTTTGTTCCATTTTTTCCATATTATTTTGCATTAAGAATTTTTACAATTTTCTTAATTTTCATTATTGGCTTATTTATTTCTTCTTTTTATGTATTTTCCAGTTGCTGTATTATTTAAAATATAGATCTTTAACTTATTTATTTTCCAATATCATCCCATTTATCATAAAACAAAAAACCTTAAAACATTTTCATTTTCTCCATCCCATCCCTCATGCTATTGGCATCAGAACTACTAAAAATGGGATAAGCTCCACAACCTATTATAGTTTTTATTTAGAAACCCAATTTTTCTTTAAGAAGTATATAAATAGTAAACAAACAAAACCATGCTTTTGGTTTTAAAAAATCCTCTTTTAAAAAATTATTTCTGATATTCTTCCTTTCTTTTGAATAGGTCAAAATTTTCATCTGATTCTATAATCTTCTGCTAGTGTAACATTCATTGACCTTTTTTATAATACAGGATCTACCAATATAATCTTACAGTCTTTGTGTATCTGAAAAAATTAAAAGCTTTACAGACCCTCCAGTTTTGGAAGATATTTTCACTGTGATTAACTATTCTGGATTGAAATATCCCCCCAATTTTAAAGATGTTGTTCCATCTTTAAACTAGCTTATCCAGTTTCTGAAAGAAACCTGTTACTATTCTTATCTTTGCTTTTCTATGTGTAATGATTCTTTAGTCTTGTTTTGTCATAAGATTCCCTCTTTATACTTAGTTTTGTGCAGTCTGGCTATGACGTGTCTGCGTCTTTTTTAAAAAACCACTTGGAGTTTTCTGAAATGTATCAATCTATGGTTTAATTTTTTTCCCTTAAAATTGGGAAATTCATTCTCATTCTCTCTTCAAATATCTTTTCTTGTATTGGGACTGATACTGTGTATATGTTGAATTCTTTAATCTTTCCTATAGCTCTCTATTTTTTTTTTGTTTGGATAATATATGTGACCAATCTTCAAGTTCATTGACTTCTTGATCTTCATCATCACATCCGCTGATAAACTCATGCAAGACGTCTTTATTTCTCACGTTAGGTTGTTTATTTTCCCCTTAGCATTTCCATTTTATTTTATTTGTAATACTTTCCCATCTGTTCATACATGTTGTTCACCTTTCCCATTAGATGTGTTAACATACATCAGCCTAATAATATCTAAATCTCATTCTGTTGACTGCTTTATCTCTGTACTTTTTTTTTTCTTTCTTCCTCTCTTTTACCTTTGATTAGGACTGTGGGAAGAAGGGATTTCTATCCTTGGTAGCATATGTCCTTCTGTAGCAGATGGCTCTTGTTTTGCTCTTCTTTCAGAGGTGGTGGGTTTTTATCTGAGCCTTGGGGACAGGAAGGTTGCCTGCCCTAACACAATGACAAGACATTCACTTTGTAGGAGAGGTTTCAAGGAAGTGGGGTTTCAAGGGTGAGGATTCATGCTGAGTACCACTGAGGAAGGCTCTCCTCTCTTAGGTCTCCTGCCCTGCCCCTAATCTTTCCCAAGAGCACCAGTAGAGTCTCATGAAAAGGAAATCGGAAGTGAGTGTGGACTCCCTGCAAGCCTGGGGCTCCTAGCTATTCTAACTATCATGTTGGCTTTTTGAGCTCACTAAAGATCTGGCTGTTTTCTTCTTACCTGCCATTATGGGGGCTCATTCTCCCTCTCATACTGTGCTCAACTGCTCTTTTGTTCCACCTCTCCTCAGAGGGGCTGTTAGCTGCTACACTTTGGAATTCAATTCACCTGGTTGTTGTGCAACTTCTGGTCTCTAATAAACTCAAAAAAGGGTTATGATTTTATAAATTATCTGGCCTTCGTTTTTCTTCTTCTTAGGGTGGAAGCAACATTTTCTTACAGATTTGGCCATCCTAAATGGAGGCAGAGCACCAGGTTTTGGTATCCATTTTACAGCTTGAATATGATAAGTTCTGTCAAACCAGTTAGAGTTCTCATTTACGTCTTTTTTAAAAATTTCAAGTTTAAACTTTCTATCACACTGTGAGGAAAAAAAGTATTTTTTATGGTTAAGTTTTAAATTATTACATTATAATCTTTGATGCGGCTAGATTTCTTTTTCCTAATGATTAATTAATGGCTTCAACATAATTTACCAAAGTATATCAGTTTACTCAATAATTCAGATGATAGAATTTAGCATATATTAAATTCCTACATGTATTTCTTCCTGTATTTATATTTCTAGGCCATAAGACTTTTGGCAGACTCTACTTTTTTTTTGAGTCTTGATCAACCATGTAAATAATTTTGGCTACCCTGCTAGAGAGACCAGATGGAGAGTGTGACATTCTGAAGGGTGAAAGTCCACACGGGGTGGAAGACCACAGAAAATGAAATACCACGAGAAGTGATTGGCTTCAATATTCCAGCTACCCCAGCACAGGAACAAGATCATGAGAGAAGCCATTTTGGATCGTCCAGCCTAGATTGCATCCACCTGACCAAGCCCAGCTGCCGGCACATGGAGAAGAGCTAGGCATTCCCACTGAGTCCTGGCAAACCAGCCCACAGAGTCATAAGCACATTAAGTGGTTATCGTTTTAAGTCACTAAGTTAGGGTGATTGTTATACAGCAACAGATAACCAATGTGATTTGAATTTTCTCGGTAAACAACCAAAGATTTATTGAAAGTGAGAGAAGATGAATCACTTCTGGGAAGTGGAAGAGAATTGGAAGTATTCGTTAATAGTCATAGAGAATTTGCTAGAAGAACACAATACAAATTAAGGTAACCATTCAGCACTAGGGCAGTGGCATAGAAGATGGACAATAATAATTTGTAAAAGATAGGTGTAATGAGACTATTATATTTTGTAAATTCATATTCAAATTTGGTGCATGACCTGCATTCTAAAAGCAAAAGTTTTATATTGAAATAACTGTTAATAACAATAAAATTTAGAGCATCTTGAAACAAAATGCATTTGCCCTTGCTGTCAATTGGCAGAAAGTGGCATTGATGTTTTTATGTTCTACGTGTTATTTTGTCAGGGAGTCTGGGTGTTAAATGCTACTGTAGAACATTTACCAAGAGTCAGGAAATAAATAATTTCTCTACAAAGCAGGAAAACAATCTGCACATATCTTTGTACGTTAAAAAGTTCAGATACTTTGCCAGGCACTGCATAAAAGAACACTTACCACATATTCCTTACTTAAAGAAGACTGAAACATAGGTGGGGAAACAAAAAAAGAAAAGTAAAGTTTTGAATTATAGTTTAAGGCCATTGTGAAAAGGATATGTACTATTGATTATATTAATTACTAAATATTTAGGAAATACATATTATTAGGTTTTGAGGCAAGAGGGATCATCTTAGGGTGGGAGTGAAGTTGTTCTGGAAGGCTTTGCAGAAAGGTTAGAATTCAGCTTTTTGAAAAGAGTCAGTTTAGGAGAAACAAGGGTTGAGGTAAAGCCCTAGGAACCGGATGGTGAATGAAACCAAAACACACATACCCCGACCCTCACCTTAGCCCTCTCAACATACACAACTGGAATTTCAATGTTTTCTGATATATGAGTGATTAAAGTAATTTGACCTTTGACTGGAGGGCAAGTTTGAGATGCTGAGTGTTTACAGATAAGGTAGTAGGGATACCTGCTATTTAAACTGTATCATGAGGAGTTTGGAACTCAGGTTTATAAGCAACCAGGAGACACCGAGCAGGAAATTTTTAGAACAAACAAAAAAAAGAACCCAAAATGTGAAAAGTTAGCCTATATACTATGACTCAGCTATCCCAAGATTAGCAAAGACATCAGAGTTTAGTATCAGGTACTAGGGACAAACCCTGTCTCTAAAATTCTCTGGATTACAGCCATGTAATGTACTGGCCCAGGGATGGAGGGAAGGGAAAGGGAGGGAGCTTCCTCTTCACCAAGACTATTTCCCTTGATTTTGCCATGTCGACTAAATTGAATCTGAAACATAACAAAGGCCTTTTCTTTGAACTTTTCTTTACATTGAAAATCTTTTCTACAGGGAAATCACCGCGGAACAAGAAAATCTGGCTTCCCTGTCTGAGTCACAGGATCATTACACCCAAATGGAAACTTTCCGTTTCCCCTTCACCAGGTTCCAGCATCTCACATCTTTCTTACTTTGGGGTCCAAGGAATGGGTCTCAGTGATCCTGCAAATACCTGAAATTATTTGCAAAATAGGTATACTTATAGTTACATGCTTTTTCTTCTAGGTAGAGCCCTCATAGTTGAGATTTATGACCCCAAAAAGAACCACTGTTCTGTGTGCTGAATCCCATACTTAATATGTGATATCCAGGGCACAATCTTAGATGCCTAGGTGCTCCTTAGCCCAACTGAGAGAGACGCTGAGGCTTCCTCTCACCTCCCACAGAGGTACGCTCACCATTTAAGACTGACAGATACTTGGCTTGTTCTTTAGTAACTGATTGCAGAAATGGGCACTTTTCATAGAGACCCTAGTCCCTGCTCACAGATGTCAGGCCTTGTCCTCACAACAATTAAGTTAGATCAGTTCACTTCCATACAACCTGATATTTCTAAACCAAGCATCCATTTGCTTATTTAGAACATGAATGGGGTCAGTGAGAGGCATCCAAATCCACTTAGCAGGACTGAAGGGTAGACAGTCAGAGGTGATGGTTTATGACGGTAGGTTTAGGAACCTTAACCTCTCTTCCTCCCTAATATTTTTACTGTTGAAATGAGACTGCAGCCCTTACCAGGCAAACCCAGGCAGCAGCCGTCAGTACTGGACCTCTGGCAGCAGAGCCGTGCTTTGGCTCTGAATCACCTTCTTCAACCCCAGCCCAGTCCAGAACACCTTGGAGGCCGAGTGCCACAAATGCCTGAGCTCCATGTATCAGCCTCATTGCAAAGAAACCGTAGGGATGGGAGGGGAAGAATGATGATCCATGGGCAGTGTTCCAGGGGACCCCTGGAGACTAGTAATGCAGACAGAAGGTGGGGTGGTTGTGCTGTTTGCCATCACTCAAGAGTTATTTCACATTCACAAGACTGTGATCAGATCCTGTTCATTTATTTTACCTAAAATGACACAACAGGAACAGAGACTTGGAATGGAAAATTTTCTACCTGGGTCTTTTAGGATTTCAGCAAAGATATAAACATCCTCTTTTTTTTTTTTTTTTTTTTTTTTTTTTTTAACAGGAGAATAAAAACTCTTCAACATACATTCAATGAGGCTTTGCAGCCTTTTCAGTTGAGGAGCATAACAGGAGAGTTTCTGCTCTAGAGTCCAAATCTTTTAAACTCAGAGGCTGCCACTCTGAGGTCATTTTCTTTTCATGTTACTGGAAGCATGATGTATACTTTAAAAGTAATAAAGTTCAAATAGAGCCCACTGGGGACTGGGAAATGGGCTTTCAGAGTAGGTTGATTCATTCGATTTCAGTCATGTAAAGTTTAAAGAGAAAGCAAGACAGGGGAGTTAGATAGAAGGTGAACAGAGAAGGTATGGTTGATTTAAGAAAAACGACCTTCAAGAATCATTCCCATTGCCTATGACTTCCTAAGAACCTATGAGGTTGGATGGAAAAAACAATGATTTTAACAGGAGTGTTTTCAACAGAGGACACAGCTATACTAAACTCTCTCAATAATCACAATTGTCGCAGTTGAATATTCCCTTTTTTATATGAAAGTAGGACAGCTTTGTCCAAAATTAAGGCATTTTCACATTGTGCTTTTCTGAACAAATTATGTGAAAATTAAAAAAAAAAAAAAAAAAAAAAAAAGAGCCTGGGCCTCCAGAATTCTCTAAGAAAATAAAAACTCAAAGCAGCCTGAGATTATAGCCTACATATTTTCAGGTTAGTTTATCAGTCATTTTTCAGCTATGTACTATGACATTTATAAATATAAAATAACTTTTCTGGAAAGGAAAAATTAAAATACAGCAAAAACAATTTTTTTTTGTACTTAGATAGCCAAGTGCCTGGATGTGAACAGCCACAAGTCAGCTAAACCTCCACACTCAGTGAGGAAGCTGTGGATCAGAGGGTTTTGTGTCATGCGCTAATAAGCTGCACAGCTAGGCTCACCCCCAAGGTTTCTGGCCTATGTCTATTCCCTTTACATGACATTTTGCTATCGGAGGACAGTGCAAGGAGACAGTCAGAGTATCATTTTGAGACTTTGGATTAGTACCTAAAACAGCAAGAGAGGAGGAGGAAAAATTTGACTTTATTGATCGAAGGAAGAGGTTATAAGCTCTTTCTGTTCTGAGCTCTATTTAACATGAATATAACCATTTTCTCAGCTCTTTTCCTTTCTGGAGAGAAAAGTAGTGACATTCAGAGACGTGGAGAAAACAGAATATTGAATCTTAGCAGTCTCTCTGCTACACTATTGGTTCTTCTGCAGAACCTAAAATCTTCTGTGAACCTACAACTTTCTCTCCTTTCCTTAGAGTTTCTCCATCCTAACAGAGTAATTTTACCATATAGGATACAGAATATGTGCAGTAAATATATGCTAGAAGTCGTGAGTCCTACTGCTTTATTCTACATTCATATAGCATATATTTTATTATTATATATGGACTATGCCATATGTGTCTCATCTTGTGCGGTGAGCTTTGCTTTTTAGATATTATTTCCTTTAATCTTCATATGTACTCCACGGAGCATATACTACTATTGTCGTCCCCGTTTTAAACCAGATAAAAATAAGATCAACAGATAAAGGCCATCAGATTTTATTTTTTTGAGAAAGAGTCTCGCTCTGTTGCCCAGGCTGGAGTGCAGTGGCACAATCTCGGCTCATTGCAAGCTCTGCCTTCTGGGTTCACGCCATTCTGCTGCCTCAGCCTCCCGAGTAGCTGGGACTACAGGCGCCCACCACCACACCCGGCTAATTTTTTGTATTTTTAGTAGAGACGGGGTTTCACCGTGCTAGCCAGGATGGGCTTGATCTCCTGACCTCTTGATCCACCCGCCTCGGCCTCTCAAAGTGCTGGGATTATAGACGTGAGCCACCACACCCTACCAGGCCATCACATTTTAAAACTTAACTCTTAATTACTGTAGTACACTGAGTGTAACTAATACATACATTTGGTGGAATTTGTCTTAGGTACAATAATTTTTTTTTTTTGTATCATCACATTATATAAAAGCAAAAGTCACCCCCAAAATAGCTTCCACTTCAGGCTCTTTTCTCTCCACAGCAGACAATACCCCTACTAAACAGAATTTGATTGTTGCACCTATTGGTAAGTTGGGGAGCAGAAATTTATTTTAGAGTGTTCGAAGGGCAAAGGAAAGTACTGCTTTTGTAGAAGGATTAACTTCGTGGCTCAAATTTGCTAGATATTTGTCTAAACTTCTCTTCAAAGAAAAGCCCTACCTTGCTTGCTGTAGGCTCAACCAAGTTTTACATTTTGAGACCATAATCCTGAGATCAGAAATCTTTTAATCAGCATAAATCCTTAAAAGATCCCATAACTCTGAAGTCATGTTTGCATTATAAACAGAACATGTGTTTCATGGGGTATGAAAATGCCAGCAGAAACTGCTTGCTTAATTTTATCAACCTACTTTTTTAGAGCGTGCTGACAGCCCTACAGAAGCACGACTAGCGGCTGCTGAGGTTGGCAAGCCCACATTCTGTGGCTTTTTCGTTAAGTGGCGTATCAGGAGATTAACTCAGCCTGAATTTCGCATTTGTTTTCGGTAGCAATTCCCAGAGGCCTTAGGAGCAAATGCATATTTGACACCTATTTATCTTTGTCAGGGGGTTGTCATGGGAGCCAAGGTGATATCACCTTTAGTGAGGTCCTTTGAGGAGAGGTTATGGGGAACCGGATATATTTGCTTGGTTCTATTTTCACATCTATCTACTGTTTGCCAAAAGGTTAAGTTTCTCCCACCTCTCTGTCAGCACTACATTTGGTAATATGAAAGAGGTGGAAGCATGGCTGGTTGTAGCGATGATGACCGATATGGCAGAGACGCGTGCTTTGATGTCTGCTTGTTCCTGTTGAAAGCATTTTTTTCTTGCCTTTAAAGAGATTTTCATATTGATGCGCTGTGGTTGAGAATGAGAAACCTGGGTTTTTTATATATATTTTATTTTTTGTCCTCTATTATTAATCATCAAATGTGAGAGAGCAGATGAAACAAGGTTAAAGAAGTACAATGGGATTCTAAAGAAAAAGAAGCCGTAACGGTTTGGAGCAGTAAATTAGTGCAAAAGCTAGAACCATAGGAAAGCAATAGTTTGTTGACCTATCACTTAGAGTCTAAGCCTTTGAGGTTTGAAAACTCTAACATGATTTCATTCATTACTTCAATACATTGCTGGAAAAAAAATAAGAAATGTGTTCGAATCGAGTTTCAAATCTCAAATTCCAAATTTGTTATTTCAATAGTTTTGGGGGTATAGGTGGTTGCTGGTTACCTGGATGAGTTCTCTAGTGGTGAATTCTGAGATCTTTAGTGCACTCCTTACCCGAGCAGTGTACACTGTACCCAATATGTTGTCTTTTATTCTTCACCCCACTCTATGAGTCCTTAGAGTCAGTCCATTATATGACTCTGGATGTTTTTGCATCCTCATAGCTTAGCCCCCACTTATGAGTGAGAACATGATATTCTGAGTTATTTCACTTAGAATAATGGCCTCCAGTTGCATCCAAGTTGTGGAAAAGACACTATTTCATTCCTTTTTATGGCTGAGTAGTATTCCATGGTATATATATACCACATTTTCTTTATCTACTCATTGGTCAATGGGCACACAGGTTGGTTCCACATCCTTGCGATTGTGACAAATTCCAAATGTGTAAATGAGCTTTCTAACTGAAAATGAATTGAGATTGAAAAATGAATAAATAATCTCATTTTCTGAAAGCAAATGGGCAATGTAATTATAAAGTGTTTTTCAAAGCACTCTGAGTTTAAGGACACACGCACACACTGGAACACTCACTGGCCCACTTTTGCTGTCTTTCTTTTCTCTTCCCTATCAATTTTTATTGACTTGTTCTAAAATTTTCTTGCCTGAATTGTCTCAGTAATCCTCTCAGGCATCACTGTTTGAATTCACATTTTACACACCAAGGCATAGAGTAGTGACACAGCTCATTGCTGGACTCTGGATTTTAAGCCCATGATTTTAACTACCACACCATCTATTTGCCCAGTACAGAGGCTAAACAATAGCAATAAGGCATACTCCATTAGCTCCATTTATTGTCATTCATAGCCACATAAATTTTTTTAATTATACTTTAAGTTCTATGGTACATGTGGACAACGTGAAGGTTTGTTACAAAGGTATACATGCGCCATGTTGGTTTGCTGCACTCATCAACTCGTCATTTACATTAGGTATATCTCCTAATGCTATCCCTCCCCCAGCCCCCCACCCCTCAACAGGCCCTGGTGTGTGATGTTCCCCGCCCTGTGTCCAAGTATTCTCACTGTTCATTTCCCACCTATGAGTGAGAACATGCAGTGTTTGGTTTTCTGTCCTTGTGATAGTTTGCTGAGAATGTTGGTTTCCAGCTTCATCCATGTCCCTGCAAAGGACATAAACTCATCCATTTTTATGGCTGCATAGTATTCCATGGTGTATATGTGCCACATTTTCTTAATCCAGTCTATTATTGATGGACATGTGGGTTGGTTCCAAGTCTTTGCTATTGTTAATAGTGCTGCAATAAACATACGTGTGCATGTGTCTTTACAGTAGCATGATTTATAATCCTTTGGGTATATACCCAGTAATGGGATTGCTGGGTCAAATGGTATTTCTAGTTAATGCTAACATTCTAATTAGCTGTGGAAAAGTAGGTTTATATCCACCATCTCTTGCTGACTTTTATAGTAGTAAACACCCTATGTATATGGTTAGGTTTTAGATAGGTGGATTTATAGGCATAGTATAGATATACAGCTATCTGAAAGGATACAAAAGAAACTATAACGGCCTCTAGAGGAAAAATAAAGTAGCAATGGATGAGGATGAGAGGATTAACTTTTTGACATTTCTTATGTTTACTTATATTACCTAATCAAACACAATTATAAATCAAACCCACTCAAACAAAAACAACAAATTTATTCTCCTGGAAGAATGTTGGCTTTCAAGTGACTGAGTAATGACTTATGATCATTTTTATGCATCATCAATAAAACATTATGAGCCACATTCTTTCTACTTCACGCAAATTAATTTCACCATTAAAAATTAATTCAAGTTCAATGATCAGTTTATTACCTTTTAATTCTCTAAAAATGTGTCATTTTTTGCTTTCAAATAAAAATAGATGTACTTTGTTTAGATGCACTGACATTTAGGATTCTACAAACTAATTTGTGCTTAATTACCTCTCACTCAAAAGTTCAAACTTTTAACTCAAAGTTTAACTTTATATTCTGGATTTCAGCAAAGCACTGCCTAACACATTGCGTGCAGTAGGACAGGAAGTGATGACTATTTCTTTCGGAGCTTCTGCCAGTATGGAGATACCACATCTCAGTTCTCAGCATCCGTATTCACTCATTCATTCTTTTATTCATTTATTCTTTCACTTGCGCACAATGTTAATTAGGTCCTTTTCCGATGTTCAGTTTATCTCCGGTCATGACAATCTATGGAGAATGATGGGATCAAAGAGAGATACTTCAACGGAATAAAACAAAAGCAATTCTATTAACCTATTCAACGCTGGGGTCCCAGCTGCACTTCACTACAGATAAAACTGTGGGCATAGTAGTCTCTGCAGTTGCATAAATGCCAGGTGTTTTTTTAGACTCACATGCAAATTTGCTTAGGTTTCTATTTGATCCTTGAATCATTTTTGTAACCAGCTGGAGTTTTTGGCCATAATGTATTAACAATTTTTGGATGAATCATGCTGTGGTCATTATCAGCCTCTCTCTGGACTGAATGACTGGATCTATTTTTCAGTTTCATTTTTAAAACAGTTGATTATACATATGTCAGCATGCATAATCTTTATTGTATCTGGAGATGCCTAATAAAACACACATGAATAAAATAATGTCCAGGCAAGAAAAATGAAATGCAAATCTGATGCTCATAGATGGCCTTACATAAAACAGCTGAGACTCTGGGCTCTAGATTTGAACACTGGATTTGTCCCTGGTAGTTCTGTGTCCTAATGTGAGTTAACTGAATCTAAGCCTCAATGAATTCATTTAAAAACAGGATTTGTGTTGAGGATTTAGTATATAACATGAATACAGTTCCTAGTATAGTGCATAGTATTTAGTCATCACTCAATAAATGTGAATTCTTTTTGTTGGTTGTTGTCCTTGATGTTGCTGAAGAGGCGTGTGAGAAGGCAGCAAGATGCAATGATGTCAGTGCATGTTAGGCAGCAAGCAGATAAACTCAAATAGCTTCTCTATAGGGGTGAGCTGAAATAAGAATTTCCTCTGATAGCTCAAATTTCTCATGTTGTAGGCAAAGCCCTCCAGAACACATTTCTAATCCAGAGTTCATTCCAACTCCTTCCCCACACAAGCCTTCTGCTTTAGTCAGAGGCCTCTCCTCAGATTCTTCTCTGTGAACTTTGCTTGGGAAGGAATGACTATTTCCTCCTAAATTCTGTCCACATTCCGGAGTCCTTCAAAGCTAGCTCAAATTTCACTTCAGTAGAACTCTTCCTAAAATTTGTATCCTTCCCATACCTTTCTTAAGTGTCAATAGAATAATTACTTTTGCCACACATTTTGATGATATATCAGGATTCTAGGCTGTCATAACAAATTACCAAAAACGTAGTGGCTTAAAACAACATAAATGTATGACCTTGCATTTCTGTGGCTCAAGACATAACTTCACTCAGTTAAGACCAAGGAGTTACAGGGCTGGTTTCCTTTCTGTAGGCAATAGGGGTGGAGCCTCTTTCTTCTTCATTCAGATGTTGGCAGAATTCATTTTTATGTAGTTATAGGACTGAAGGCCCCATTTCCTTACCAGCTGTTGGCTTGAAGCCACCCTTTTCTCCCAGGAGGATCTCTTGGGTCTTTGCACGTGGTCATGGCATCTCAGAACACCAAGGCCACTTCCAGTCCTTCTCTTGCTGCCATCTTTAGCCTCAACTTTCTGCCTCCCTCTTCCGGTTTTGTTTTTTTTTTTTTTTGAACAGTCTCACTCTGCGCTCAGGCTGGAGTGTGATGGCACAATCTTGGCTCACTGCAACCTCCACCTCCCTGGTTCAGGCGATTCTCTTGCCTCAGCTCTGGAGTAGCTGGGACTACAGACACGTGCCACTACACCCAGCTAATTTTTTGTATTTTTAGTAAAGACGGGGTTTCACCATGTTGGCCAGGATGGTCTCGATCTCCTAACCTCGTGATCTGCCCACCTCGGCCTCCCAAAGTGCTGGGATTACAGGTGTGAGCCACCGCATCTGGCCCCTCTTCCAGTTTTAAGAACTCATTTGACTAGATTGGGCTCACCAGAGTAATCCAGAATAATCTCCCCATCTTGAAGCCTGTTACCATAGTCACAATGAAGCCGTCTCTTTTTGCCCTATTAAGGTTTGAGCATTTTGGATGAGTCATTATTCTGCTGATTCAGGTAGTTTTATGAAGTCCTTTTAGAATTTTAGCTACACATGGTCGTGCCTGAATTACATATGTTTTTCAGTGTGCAGTGGTGGCTCTCTGTCAACATTCTGGATGGTAGGGAAGGACAAGGGGGTTTGTCATAGGTCTTCTGTAGCCCTAACCTGACCTACCCCAGAGCTCTGAGAGCAAAATGTTTGAGGAGGCATGCAGGCAGAATCCTGAATCAGCGGTTCAAGAGATTCTTCAGGTTTAAAATTTTACATTTTAAACAGTCAGATCTACAAAGGATTTTATATTGGAGGACTAATCCATGAGATTCCTTCAGATACAGGCTGTTCCTTAGGCAAATGCCATGAACTTAACTATGCTTGGACTGATTTAAGTAACAGGTGTCATGATCTTGAAGCTCAACTTCAAGGTTAAGTTGATTGGCTGAGAAGTAATATTTATCCTAACAGCTTTTATTAAAATCTTGGAGATAAAGTGTTCTCTGCATGTCAGACATTTATCCAGGAACCATGTTTAAATGTCCTTCACATTTATATCATAATTTTATGAGTAGGGCAATTACTTTATCTCATCTTGGGTGAGGCACTAAAATATCAGAACCTCCTTAATATTTTCTACTGACATTCCCTCATCATTCTCCTTATTTCTTTGTTTTTTTGTTTGTTTTTTTTGTTTGTTTGTTTTTTTGAGATGGAGTCTCACTCTGTCGCCCAGGCTGGAGTGCAGTGGCACGATCTCGGCTCACTGCAACCTCGGCCTCCCAGGTTCAAGCGTTTCTCCTGCCTCAGCCTCCAGAGTAGCTTGGACTATAGGCGTGTGCCACCACACCAGAACAATTTTTGTATTTTTAATAGAGATGGAATTTCACCATGTTGGTCAGGCTGGCCTTGAACTCCTGACCTCCTGATCCACCCTCTTTGGCCTCCCAAAGTGCTGGGATTACAGGCGTGAGCCACCACAACGGGCCAATTGTCCCTATTTCTATTCTCTGACTCTTAGTACGTGAAACAAACAAATACATTTAACAAAAAGCAATTTCCAAGCCTTTATACACATTGTTTCCTTTTGCTAGAATTTTATTTCTTCTTCCCATTTCCCTCCAGAAAAGCTTTTAATTGCCTGTTGAAACCCCACCCAAATTCTTCTCCAAGGAAGCCTTCCTTTATTCCTTCTAACCTGCATAGAATGTGAGCTATTCTAGAGTTGGTTTTTATCCCCAGAAACTGGTACCATGTTCAACTCCATAAATGCTAAATGTGTCTGCCTATCGATTGACTAAAAATAGCTATTATGGAAGCAATCAATTGACAAGGTTACATCTCTGGACTTTTGCTATAGAATGAATATAAGCAAAATCAATTGTTTCTTTTTTCTAATAGGATATTGTTTCGTTTTTATTTGCTTGCTCCATATTTGTAATGATTCTTTAGATTACAAAACCTGATTGACAACCTCGAGTTCAGAGAAATCTTTTATCGAAGACCCAATAAATACATTGTTTTGAAATACTCTCCTGTGTCACAAATGAATATTACAGCAATCAAAGAAAATAATAGACTGGGATTATCTAGTTCAAAGCTCATAAAAAAGTCTAAATATTCAGTTGACTTTATCTATGACTCTCTAAGTGTCCATAGCATGTTGAATCCCACCTTTATGTGTGTAGAAATGGCCTGAGCGATTGAGAAATACTACTTATCACTCTATGATCAGTGGCAGACCACGCTTCACCATGGTGTTCTCTACCTTTAATTCTAGCTTAAATATTAAGAAAAAAAAAAGAGGAGAAGGGGCTTGAACCTATCATCCCAATCTCATTTTGCATCTTCCAAGTGCAAAATAGATCCACTATTTGCCTTTTCAATGCAATGTTACATTTCCTCATTAAGTACTATATTACTAAACTTTACAGAGACACTGAGAAGTGGAAAGGGGTGAAAGGTCACCATATAAAATATATGCTTTCACATATTAGTCTCTGTAGAACATTCTGACCTGAGGCAATTCTTCAATATCATAAAATCATTTAGGAAAAAACAACTACCACTAGCCTGCACTTGACAACTGATCGTGGGCCTCAATATTATATTCTCCCAGAAACCAAAAAAAGAAAAAATGATCTCAGAAAGGCCTGTTGTTTTGTCAAGAAGTGAAATGCAATCACATAAATTTCAACATATTAAGCGGCAGTTGGTATTTTATAAATGGTTAATGCTGGTATAATTCCAAGATGCATTAGAAATATTAGAGTCAGAAGCAGCATTACAGCTCAGCAATTCTGCACATAATCAAGAGTTGGGCAGCATCCATAGACAGTTTTTATTACGTAGACAGGCACTTGAGAATATGTTTCTGGAAGCAAAATGAGATGATGATGAGGGAAATTATGTAATGAGCAATGCCAAAATAGGCATAAAGGAAAATTATTCATTGGGAAAAACAAATGCATTTGGGCATAGAAGACATTTCTAACAATTTATCTACCTATAGAAAGTGGCCCCTGTTCAGATATTAAGAAAAACACAAGGGTATTAACAAAGGTGGTAAAAGTACCAGAGCTTAGTTGATTCTTGTTTATGTTTTCCTCCTCGTCTTTCATTCTGGAATTGTCATATATATATACTCATACAGACACACATTTTTTATATACATACACATGTGTGTATGAGTATGTGTATATTTATATATGTGTATATATACATATGTAATGTATATATACATTATATATACGTGTGTATATATCTATATATACACATACATGTCATATGATTTCAGATTAATGAATCTTTTTAATCAAGACCCACTTTTTTTTAACTTCTTGTGAATTGTTCCTTCTCCAATCCTTCAAAAACAGAGATACACTGAGCTGCATGCCTTGCCAAGTCATTCTTTGGCAGACTTGGAAACTCAGCTGTTCTCATGGCTTTGCTGTTAAACATACCAATACCCAGATGGCTTCACATAGTTTTCCCTGGGATTCAAGCTGTTTTGATTCTCCACCTTCAACTGCCCATTTACCATCTCCACAAAAGATTTCCACCATCATCTTTCTTCCTGATGGAAATTTCTACTCCAATTTTTTTTCCCATTTCATCTCTTTTTCCCATATACTCACTCAGGCTCAAAATTCTTTTTTTTTTTTTTGAGACGGAGTCTCGCTCTGTCGCCCAGGCTGGAGTGCAGTGGCACGATCTCAGCTCACTGCAAGCTCCGCCTTCCGGATTCACGCCATTCACCTGCCTCAGCCTCCCGAGTAGCTGGGACTACAGGCGCCCGCCACCATGACCGGCCAATTTTTTCTATTTTTTAGTAGAGACGGGGTTTCACCATGTTAGCTAGGATGGTCTCAACCTCCTGACCTCGTGATCCACCCGCCTCGGCCTCCCAGAGTGCTGGGATTACAGGCATGAGCCACTGCGCCCGGCCTCAGAATTCTTAAATCTACCTTATTCCTTTATTTCTCTCTCTTAAGATAACTGCCCAGTCTCCAGAATCTACACAGGGCCCTCATATTCCCCTTCACATCTGTCCAGTCTCTTTCATGGCCATTTCACTAGCTAATCAATTCATAACTCAAGTAGTGCAGCAGTTGGATTACTGGTCTGCCTGGCCTTCCTCTTTCCCTCTCCCACTTTGTCCTAGACAACACTACCACAAAACAGGCAATGGCCTAGAACACAACCCTCAGGTGAAAAGATCTTCAGTGTTTTCACTTGGCCTGCAGGTTAAATCCAAACTACATCGCATGTCAATTATCAAATGCCTACATTGAACTCTATTCTTATTCAGTATTTTGGGGGAGGGGCTACAAAATAATTATATACTTTTGCTCACGTCATTCCTCTTTTCTGGGATGTTCTTTCCTACATATCTTTTTTTTTTTTTTTTTTTTTTTTTTTTTTTTTTTTTTTTTTTTTTTTTTTTTTTTTTTTTACCAAAGTGGTAGCCTTTTCCCTAATATGCAATTCAAGTCTAATCATGTTGGATGAAGACCAAAAGATTAATTGGGTTTTAGTTGAAAATATTTTTTGAGAGTCTAACTATCCTTATGAGTTATCAAATCCTTCATGTAAGAAAACTCTGTTATGCAATGGAAGCAAACGGTGGGAGAAGTGGGGCAGGTGTTGTCTGGATCTGAAAGTGGGTGGTAGGTAACTTGTATGGTATTTCCTGACTGGTGGGTGGCAGATTTGAAACCAAATCCTAGATCCCTTGACTCCTAATCAACATCCCCACCCTATAATGTGACTGGAGGCATCAGGACCTACTCATTAAGTAATACAGACACATAGCTATCAGGAGTCCTAGAATTGAAACCTGACTCTGCCACTTACTAGGAATGTGAAGTTAGACAAATCACTTAATACTTCTGCCTTCATGTCCTAATCCGTGAAATGGACCCAACAGACATTATAAGTTAAAAACAAGGTAACGCAAGTAAAGTATTTAGCACAATTCCTGCAGTGATGAAAACCCTTGAAAATTCAAGCCTTGTTACTATAACACCATGACTGCAGAAAATTGTCTTCAACCACTAAAAGAATGATGTTTCCAAATACCAGTGGCCTAGAGGTGGAGTAAGTGACAAGTTCTTTTCAACTCCGTGACCAAGGTTATATCTATCCTTTAATTAGCTAAGACTCGAGATGTTTTTCCCTCCCATTCTAGATGAGATGTGTTAATTATATCCCCAGCAATCAAAGAACATCTTACAATTTCGTCAGTTCATTTCATATTTGTTATGAATTCTTTAGGTGAATATTCTTAAAGTGATATTGTCTTGGTGGTTAATCGGGTTTTCCACCGATAACTGAATATTTTTTGTGTGTGTATCTCTCACCAGTCTAGGCTAGGAAAATTATAGCTACAGGAATCACTTTTAAAAATAGTACATATCACAGAACATTACTTAGCCAGAAAAATCCACAATTTAATTATTGAATTAAGCAGACTAATCATCTCCTTGAGAACCAACTGCCTACTAGCCAAATTGTACCAACAGGGATGAGTAACATTTAACTTTTGGAGAAATTCTAAATAATTCCAAGTAATTAGCACAAGAACTGTATGAAATAGCTAAATACTTATTCTGGACTCAGACTATCTGAGTTGATACTCTGACTGTGATTTACTGTTGTGGAACTTTGGGCAAGTCACTATACCTTTCTGTACTGGCTTCCATCTCATTTTTATTTCATGAGATTGCTGGAATATGTAAGTGAAAGTATGCCTATAGATCATTCAAGCATACTTTCTGTAACACAAGCACCTACAATCTAAATAGTATTATTACTAATATTACTGTTTTCCTTCTTGTAATTTATCCAAAGATGTGCTACACTTGACAACAGCTTCTGAATTCTCTATTCTCCATCCTACAGACTTATGATAGTCTTCCTTTTCTTTCTCTACCATTTCCTTAAGTAAGCAAAAAATAATTTAGAAAGTTGCCAAGTGGGGGAAACCCCAATCTATTGGAGAGCATGACAGCAAGGGGTGGCAGCGGTGGGTTGAAGGTCTTACTCAAAGTGTCCATGCCTAGGGATGTTAGGGAGTGAAATGATTTTTTAAAAATCTGAATATTAGCACATAAAATACCAAATTGAAACAGCTGCCAGGAAGGGTATTTGTGCAATATCTACTGATAAATGAGTAGAATGTTCTTTCCTTTTCCATAAAGGGAATCTTGTTAAGCAAAGTAGATAACTCTTAAGAGTGTAACTAGACTTGGCAAATCAATGCCTTTCTGGAGAACGTAATTGTGCTTTCTGGAGCTAGACCACAGGCACTCAATTATTCAGAGGGACTCTCGGGCATCCAGCCCATCAGCTCTTGGATAATGCTTCAGAAGTCACGGGAGTTGCTTATCTGAGCTGCTGAGAAAGGAGAATGTTTTATGTCAAGCTTTAAAATATACAGCACATAACACCCTCAAGTGTCTCCTATTATCTTGTCTAGCTGTTGCCTTAATTCTGCAGAGATACAGAGATAGGAATTTACTTGCAGACAGAATTTGCAGTGCTTTCTATTATCTGAAATTTTCTCTATTTTACCTTTTAGAAAAATAAATCTTATTTGCTTTTTTTAGTAAAATATGTTTCTATAGGACTAAGCCTGTTGTCTACAAAATAATATATTACTAGTTAGAAATGTTAACAGTACAAAGAAAATAATCATCATCATTTTGTGTGCAGATTTTTGGCAGTCTATCTATGCGTATGAGTTTGCTTGTCCTTATAACAGTCTCTGAGATTTACCAAATGGTTTCCCAACCCCACAAAGCCAATAAATGGCACACTAGGACTGTAATCCAGGACCTCTGACTTCATGTCCATTATGCTTCATAACACCTTATTCTACCTTTGGAATAGACTACATTGCCCACAGAATTATAAGTTAAAGTAAAACATATTATAAATATGTAATCGAATATATTTTAAAATTTACTTACTATGCAGAGTATAGAGTATGTGCCATTTTCAATCACTTCTCCTCCCAAATTCCTGTGCCTTCTGCCAACTGCATGCCTTGTATTCACTTTTCCACTCACGTTCAGTAGGCAAGAGGTCCTGAAACCTCAGTATACAGGAAAGACCCGCTGAGTGCTTAATACAATTCAGATGTCTTGGACTTTGCCCCTACAAACTTGCGGTCCAGGTGGTCCAATGTCACATCCTAAGAAACCTGGGACTCAGCTCCAATCTTAATCACTACTGCATTCCCCATGTCTCCAGGTAGATTTCTGAGCTGCTATTTCCACAGTGCCACCACGCTCGACTCTCTCTGCCTCTGACCTTCAATGGCACAACACTCTAAACCTGGATCCTGTTCCCAGTCCTCTTCCTACTTCCCAATCTCTTTTCTCTTTATCTCTATTCAAAAATCACAAAATGAAACATGGCTGGGAAAGATAAATCCAGACTCCACCTATTCAAGCAAAACTATCGGGTCAGGATGATGGCTTACGCCAAGTAGTAGCTTGACATGGTGATTTGTGATCTTACTAGGTTTCTGCCTTGATAGAGCAACCGAGTCTCCCCACTGGAGTGACTTTTGTACTTTCTAATATTACCCAATGGCTGGAAGGTAAGAGGCTGCATCTCCTTGATTTCAGCTGTAACTTACACACTGGAGTAACATTTTTAATATCCCACTAGCCAGATGTGACTTCTTTAGCCAATGTGTACCAGACCACAGGCCTTCATGTTGCTCTTTCAGACACACCCACATACATTGGAGAATCTGGCATTTTGAATGGGGTCAGACTTTAGGCCCAATTTAGCCTTTTTGAATCCTTACCCCACCTCTCTTTCTTTTCCTTTCTGAATATCTAAAGTTTCAGAATCACTCTTATCAAATTATACTGAGTTTTGGGAAAAATCATTGATCTTTCATCTGTGTCACCAATAGACCTCCTCCATTTTTGAGCCATGTAACTGGGGTCTGATCTCTTCCTTAGAACAACTGAGGGCTGAGGGTTTGGCCCAGGTTTGTGTTTCAAGAGCCAGAGCTGGGAATGGAGTACACTTTATTGGATGATTGTGATGAAGAAGCAGGGGGTGAAGAGCAAATTCATTTTTGGCCCAAGTGTGTAAGAGAACTGAAAGGCGGGGTAAGTAGGAATGGGTAAAATGCCACCATGGCATCTAAAACATATAATTGGCAAAAACACCGAGTGTAGTGGCTCACACTTGTGGTCCCAGCACTTTGGGAGGCCGAGGTGGACGGATCACCTGAGGTCAGGAGTTCGAGACCAGCCTGGTCAACATGGTGAGACACTGTTTCTATTAAAATACAAAAATTAGCCAGACATGGTGGTGTGTACCTGTAATCCCAGCTACTGCGGAGACTGAGGCAGGAGAACTGCTTGAACCTGGGAGGCAGAGTTTGCAGTGAGCCGAGATTGCGCCACTGCACTCCAGCCTGGGTGAAAGAGCGAGACTCCGTCTCAAAAAAAAAAAAAGGCTAAAACAAAAATTGCATTTCAACCTGAGGGTGAAAGGGTAGGTTAAGAATCGTTAGCTTGGAAGGCACTGCAGAAAAGTTCCAGGAAGCTACAGAACACAGAGGGTATCAGCCTTTTATCAGCCCAAGAGCTGAGAGATAGAATTCAAGCATGCTGACCAGCTGAAAGAATCCTGCATTTGTATACTCTCAAGGAAGTATCCTACCATACTAGAGATTTTTAATTATTTTCCCAAACCAACTTATTTAGGCTGAGTAAACTACACACTAGCAAGGGTACTTGAAGATCACCTCAAGCAAAACAGTCTGGTTTGAGTAAATATTCATAAGCTATGGTCCTACAACATTCCGGTACTTTGGTAAGCATATACTCAGTAACTGTCAATGCAGTTTTGTTGTGATGATGATATCCAGATTCTTATTTTTTCCTCCATTTGTTAAACATACGTAGCACAATTGAATAATTTATTACCTCTAAAAGTATTGAATCCCTGCCATCTTGAAAAATATATCAGCAACTAGCAAACAATTAAAATGTATAGGCCATTAATCTCAAGAAAGGCCACGAATAAACAAATATCTCTCTTGTCTTCCACTACTCAAAGAAATTTCACTATGAGGAATTAGGAAGCAGCTACTGGTCTGTGTACGGTTCAGTTACTTTTTGTTTTGATAGCGTCTGTCCACCTCATATCAACATTTTCTTCACAATTGTGCTAGCCATCATAAGTTTCCATTAGTGAAAGCTACTGACTTAGGGTTCTGTATCCCAAATAGTCATTTACTTTGTTCAAAGATCTGTATCACTGATCATTACTATAACACTTTGGAGATTTTGTTTTGTTTTGTTTCTAGAGATGAGGTCTTGCTCTGCTCCCCAGGCTAGAGATCAGTAGAGTGCAGTGGTGTGATCATAGCTCACCCCAGCCTTGAACTCATAGACTCAAGCAACACTCCTGCCTTAGCCTCCAGAGTAGCTGGGACTATAGGTACATGCCACGCCAGGGTAATTTTTACTTTCTTTTTTAGAGATGGGGTCTCACGACGTTGCCCAGGCTGGTCTTGAACTTTTTCTCAAAGTTGTTTTTAGTAGATGTGCCTTGTTTCACAAAAGTGAAAACACAAGAAGAAATATGCTAGCAAGTATTGTACCATGTACATTCTTTATGCACTTTCTAGTCTCTTAAGTACTCTAAGAAAAATGTCAATGGCAAAAACAATGGTAAAACAAAGCAGAAAAAGCAGATATCCAATGCAGTGAGTGTATTAGTTTCCTATTGCTCTTGTCATAAATTACCACAAACTTAGTGGCTTAGAATAACACAAATTTATTATCATATTGTTTTGGAGGTCAGAAGTCTGAAGTAGATCTTTAGGACTAAAATGAAAATATTGGCAGAACTGTGTTTCTTCTAGAGATTTTAGGGGAAAATCTATTTCCTTGCTTTATCTAGCTTATAGTGGCTACCTTTATTAATTGACCTGTGGCCCCTTCTACCACCACCAAAGGACTTCAGTCCAGTCTCTGCTTCCAACTTCACATCTCTCTGATTTTGACCTTCATGCCTCCCTAGTTAAAAGAACTTTTGTGATTATATTGGGCCCACCCAGTTAATCCAGGATAATCTCAAAATCTCAAGATCCTTCATTTAATCACATCTGCAAAATCTCTTTTATTACATAAGGCAACATAGTCACAGGTTACTAGGATTGAGATATACCTTTGGGGACAATTGTCAGCCTACCAAAGTGACATTTTATACTGCAAGCTGTTTTGATAAAGTTGACTTTTCTAAGATTTACTGTCTTACTTTTTGTGTGAATCCATTGAAACTCAGAACACGTAAATTGGATCTGCCAGAAATCCCATCTCGACCTTGATAAAGCTCAATGTTCAATTACACTAAATCATTCTTTTTCCATTAAAATGACGACTCTTTTCTCTATTGAGGTCTTTGTATAGGCTTGTCACCTTGGCATAGAATGTCCTTCCTCCTTCTCAAATTGTTGGTAAATCTCTGACTAGACCTCAAACTGTAATTTAATGGTTACCTTTTTCTTTTTTTTTTTTTTTTTTTTTTTTTTTTTGAGACAGAGTCTCGCTCTGTCGCCCGGGCTGGAGTGCAGTGGCGCAATCTCGGCTCACTGCAAGCTCCGCCTCCCGGGTTCACGCCATTCTCCTGCCTCAGCCTCCGAGTAGCTGGGACTACAGGCGCCCGCCACCGCGCCCGGCTAATTTTTTGTATTTTTTTAGTAGAGACGGGGTTTCACCGTGGTCTCGATCTCCTGACCTCGTGATCCGCCCGCCTCGGCCTCCCAAAGTGCTGGGATTACAAGCGTGAGCCACCGCGCCCGGCAATGGTTACCTTTTTCTTTTGTTTGCTCTGAGTCCCTTCCTCTTCCCACAAAGAGTAGTTAGGTGATTTTTTTTTTCTCATTGCACTTTGGCAGTCTCCTTATGTAAGATTCCCCATGCAAAATATGCACCCATGTAATATATGAATTACTTTCTGTACACCTTGTTCTGTAGTAAACATGGGATAAACAAGAAAATGTGAGAAAAAGATAGTTTATCCAAATTTACTACACACTTACAATTATACATGACTCTGCTGAACCTAATTGAAGCAGGATTCATCACAATGTCCACATCAATGTGCAAAAAATCCCTTTTTATTATGATGTATACAAAACACTGCCCTTAACCCCGTTCCTACTTTAGATTATTTTCAGTTATTTTTGTTTAATTATTTGAATTTTTTACTAGACAATATATCCCTTTTAAAAATTAAAAGTGAAGGAGATATTTTCAAAAGCCCAATTCAAATTGAGTTAGTATTGACAAAATTTCAATTCTGTCCCCAAGGTTTATCATGTAAGACCTTAATGATATTAAATATATGTGCAATAGTAAAATCTTAGAAAATGCTTAGTAATTGTACTCTGGACACAAATAAATCATATTGTAGTCCAGCTATCCTTCATTCAACAATATATAACTTTAAGGAAAGACGCAGAGAACTTGAGATGCACACAATTCCAGGGACAAGTAACTCTTGGAGGAGGAACAGTTAACTGATGGTTTTATCTGAAAAAGAAACATGTGCCAAATGAATCTAAATGGTGCCTAACTCTATGTTCCATTTGGCACTCCATGTATGAACCTCTCCCTATCCCTTGCTGTCATTTTTCCCTTCAGTGGGGTGATGGTGAAAGCAATGGAGTGAAGCCCAAGAATGTGGTAAGATAATCTTATACAGGTCAAGATAAAAATCAGGAAAATGTAAAAATCCAATAATTCATGTTTTGGGCCAGGTCAAAACAACATGGGGACATCAAAACAGCCTTTAGAAGAATCATGTATCTCTTTTCCCGTGTTTTCTTGTTTATTTATCCCATGTTTACTACAGAACAAGGCATACAGAAAGCACTCAACCAATATATTGCATAGGTGCATATTTTGCATGGGAAGCACTCAACATATATTGCACGGCATGCTTGAGTTGCTGTAAATTATTTTGTCTCCCTTAAGACCATAAGGGACGCAAAGGAGCAGGATTAGCAAAGTTTATAGCAAGCCATGAGCCAGGACAGATACAGTAGAATCAGTTTGCAAAATGCCTTGGAGTCTATACTTTAGGAAGTGGTACTTCATTTTGAAAGAAATTTGGAACCAGAGGGATTTGAAAGCAGGGGACCTCATTGTTCAAATCCTGCATGCATAAAGACTACTTTATTAGCAATGCAGAGACTAAATTTGAGAGTGGAAAGGATGGCTGTTATAACTCCATTTGGAAAGCCATTGCAATAACTAAAACAACTACAAACATGGAACATTCAGATTTAATTTTTAGAATATGTGCAATAGAAAAGAATAAGTGATATTCTTTGTAGTATGACATCTGTAGCTGCATGTTGCTTAAACATAAATATGATTAGGTGCTAGAGGTAATGGGGTCAAATTAGTCTATTATCTAGTTATTTTACAGGGTCTGCACTCTACACAGAACCTTGCTAATGTGAATATTTAGTAGGTTTGAACCCACGCAGTCCTATGCAAGAGTATCAGAACTATCAACGTGTGTATATGAGTTGCCATGTACGTATGGGTGTACAAGTTTGTATGTGTGTGTGTGTATGTCTTTCTGGGTGAGAAAATTCCACCTGAAGCAGAAGGAGAAAATGATGTTGAGGGTCAACTTTAAATTCTTACTTTCCATTTTAATGTTGATTGAAGATTCTTGATACAAATATGTTTAAATATCACCTATACACAATCTAATTTTAACTATTTTTTATAGAAAACTCATTTTTTCTAGTAGCCTTAAATCTGCTTATACCTTGCTCTTCAAAATCAAAGCATTTAATCTCTTAGAGATAAATTAACTTCTGTTTACATTAAAATTTATTGGGCCTACTAAATACAGATGCTAGTCATTACCTATTTTTATGAAAGTGGTAAGCCATTTCAGATTGACTCATATAAAATGAATTGAGTGGGCACAAAAATCTGAATTACTATAATTAACAATCAGGAAAGAAATAAGAACTTAAGGCTTTTCTGAATATCTGTTGGTGGCAGTAGACACATATAGGGGTGTTCTAGTCCAAGGAAAGTATTGATTCATTTAAGTTTGTCCATCCACATGAGTGAAACAGCTATGCTAATTTTCAGATCAGTGAATGCAACACTCCCAAGTCTAATCGGGAAGTTTTGCAGACAGCCATTCCTGTTTGTTTATTGATTGTGGTTCAGTCGTAGTTCTCATTCTTCCAAATTAGAACAGCAGACTTATGTTGTGTCAATGATCACCTTGCTTTTAAAAATGTCTCCGTGCATGTACCAGAGGCACACTAATAAAGAATCTAACATAAGCCAAATCTTCCATCTGCTAGGGGATAATACCCATCTGCTATCAGAAGCAAGACTGGAGTAAGGTGCAGGCAATGCCAAGACTTGCAGTGCCTGTCTTTTTGAAAAAAGGCCCTAGTGGGATAACAGATAGCGTTCGTCTAAAAAGGAAGACAAACGAGTAACTTGTATTTAATAACAGCCATCCGGTGACACTTACTGTTAAAGAAGGAGAACGAGAGATATATCTTGGCAGTTTTCTACATCTCATTTTGTGTTGAGTCCAAGTCATTGACATGAGAATGTAACACAATCTACCTTGAGGAAAAATTGGAGAATGATCTGCTTCTCTCTCTACTTATAATTTCCAACTGAGACTTCTGCTTTTCTTACCATTACTCAAATTGCCCAGTCAGAGGCAGAAACACCTGGTCATTTCAATGCGTTTCCCCAGCTGAATGAAAATGGGTCTGTTGGGTGAAGAGAATTAGAATTTCTATTTTTTTTTTTTAACTTTTAGTTTAAGTTCAGGGGCACATGTGCAGGATGTGCAGATTTGTTACATAGGTAAGTGTGTCTCATGGGGGTTTGTTGTACAAATTATTTCCTCACCTGAGTATTAAGCCTAGTATCTATTAGTTTTTTTTTT
This sequence comes from Symphalangus syndactylus, assembly GCF_028878055.3. NCBI lineage: Eukaryota > Metazoa > Chordata > Mammalia > Primates > Hylobatidae > Symphalangus > Symphalangus syndactylus. The sequence continues at coordinate 20,603,993 of NC_072436.2, read as the reverse complement.
CCTGACCCTCTCTCTCCTCCCACCCTCCACCCCTCCAATAGGCCTCAATGTGGGTTGTTCCCCTCTATGTGTCCATGTGTTCTCATCATTTAGCTCCCACTTATTTCATGGCAGTTTTGTAAAGAGTTTTTAACAGTTAACTGATCGCACAGTACAACAGAATGAAATTACATTAAATCTATGTATTTGTATAGATTTAACACCATGAGTGGAATGGACAGAAAACTTTTGGATTTTTTTGAATCATAAATTTAACACTACGAGTGGGATTAAATGGGCCGAAAACTTTTTGATTTTTTTGACTCATAAATTTCAAGATCATCTTGCCTGGTAGTTCTTCCTGCTCATCTATAATTTCCTGGTTGGGTACCTGCCTATAACTGCCAGTGCTTGGTTTCACAGACTCACAGCTAACTTCGCAACTGATCATAGTTTAAAATTTTAAAATTCCATCAATTTTTACTGCCACTGTTTGATGTGAAAACTAGAAAAGAAACATAGTCAGATGTAGATATCTGATGGTCCACAACATAAAGACTGTATGAAGTCGGCTGCAGTGCAGCTAAAAAATATTTAACTGAGAAATGTGACTTGCAGTCCAAGAGACTTGTGCCAAGAGAGGGTTGGTGACCTGAAGCAAACCCAGGTCTCTGTTTCTTCTAGGAAGTTCATGTTCTTACCATTAACTGGGAAGTAATTTACAGAGAAAAATAATGGAGACGGGAGGTAGAGGCTTCCATTTAAAAATTTTCCCCTTTGTTTTCCCTTGCCCATTCCCCTTAAGCAAACTTCAAAGACATGACTAATTTCAGATTTTTGTTTTCCTGAAAAATAGATTTGTGGCCGGGTAGCTCACTCCTGTTATCCCAGCAGTTTGGGAGGCAGAGGTGGGAGGATCACCTAAGGTCAGGAGTTCAAGACCAGCCTGACCAATGTGGTGAAACCTCATCTCTACTAAAAATACAAAATTAGCCAGGTGTGGTGGTGGGCCCCTGTAGTCCCAGCTACTTGGGAGGCTAATGCAGAAGAATCGCTTGAACCCAAGAAGCAGAGGTTGCAGTGAGCAGAGATGGCGCCATTGCACTCCAGTCTGGGCGACAGAGCAAGACTCCATCTTGAAAAAAAGAAAAATAGTTTTGCGTGATTCTCTTTTAAGTACTGTAAAGGTACTTGTATTACTTGTATATCTATCATAAATGTAACCAGCCTTAGCTTTTAGTTAGATTTCTGACACAGGTCAAAAAGCTATGATTCTTCCAGAATGGTGGTGAAATAACTATCAACATATTTTATTACATAACGTATGGGAGCTCAGAGAATGGTGCAGGCACTATCTGGTCCTGACTGCTTAGACCAAGTCAGATCTTTAAGGGCACTGAGGTTCTTTATCAAGTTCAGACAGACTGAAGCTACAGCTGTTCTGCAACAAGATGGGTCAGAGAACCCGCATTAGGACTCACCTGTATCAGATTACCACTCAGGCAGACTAAGACCCTGAGCTGGATTTCATGAAAACGATAATGGAAAAAGACTAGCTTGCAGATATCTGTCTCCAGTCATGCCTGACCCGTGTACAAAGGGGAAAGAATTAACCTTCCCATTATTAGCGTCTTCAATTTCCTGAAAGGGAAAAAGCTCTTGAAATGGAAAACTAAAGGTTTCATCCTGTTGGGAATAATTGTACAAACAATCCCATTAATGTATTCTAAGAATCTCTGGCACTGGGCAGTAGGTAGACCCAACCTCTTCTCAGTGCTCCTTATTTTCTGTTTGGCTTCCTTTTCTCATCCATTCATATGGATATATTTTCCTTTTAAAACTTCCAGTTGTTTTCTCACAACATAGAGCAACAGAAATGGTCAAGAACAACAACAACAACAAAAAAAAGATTAGCAAAAAACAAAAAAAAAAGTCTATTTTTCATCTACATCTCTATTAACAATCTCCATAGTACTTCATATAATAAGCTGAAGATTCTGGTGAAGATTCACAGATAATTTCTAGTACTTAGGGTCAATGGCCTAAATCATAAAGTCATTTTCTTTCAGTAATGAAAGTTAAATAATTTTATAAGAAGAGGATTTCTCATGAAAGAAGAAGGCGGGTGGTGAATCTTCTGTTCATTTCAGGTGCCTAAAATGCAATGATATTTGCCTACTGACAGAGAAGTGAGATATTAATGTAATTGTTAGAGACTTTATATTGATTTCAGATTAATATCTTCTAAACTAATTGACAAGTTGCTTGCCATTTAGAAGGCAAACAGTAAAAGAGAAGGCAAAAAGGCATAGAGATTTTTGCTTACTTAGTGGATTATCTACAGTGACTTACTTATTCCACTGAATAGTCAACATTAAAAAAATCTCAACTTACCTTTTAAACGAGTTAATCAGATTAACTATGCCACTGTGACAAATTTTAAATTTAAAACCAGCATACACATTTAGATGAAGTACCACTTCTGAGTGAAAGCAGTTGGCTGAGAGATAACATTTTGACGCTAAAATCAGGCAAGGATCTAGAGCTAGAAATACCATTTGACCCAGCAATCCCATTACTGGGTATATACCCAAAGGGTTATAAATCATTCTACTATAAAGACACATGCACATGTATGTTTATCGTGACACTGTTCACAATAGCAAAGACTTGGAACCAACCCAAAAGCCCATCAATGATCGACTGGATGAAGAAAATGTGGCACATACACACCATGGAATACTATGCAGCCATAAAAAAGGATGAGTTCATGTCCTTTGCAGGGACATGGATGATGCTGGAAACCGTCATTCTGAGCAAACTATTGCAAGGACAAAAAACCAAACACTACATGTTCTCACTTATAAGTGGGAGTTGAACAATGAGAACACATGAACACAAGGAGGGGAACATCACACACCAGGGCCTGTCGGGGGGTGGGGATCTAGGGGAGGGATAGCATTAGGAGAAATACCTAATGTAGATAACAGGTTGATGGGTGCAGCAAACCACCATGGCACGTGTATACCTATGTAACAAACCTCCACGTTCTGCACATGTACCCCAGAACTTAAAGTATAATTTAAAAAAAATAAAAATAAATTTAAAACCTGGGGCATGCCCTGGATTTCTTTGAAAACAGTAAGCCCACGGTGTAAATGTTACATCCTGAAGGATTCTATACCTATGAATGACACAGATTATAAACATATTTTACACGTTAATATTCAAAAGGGTAACATGATGCTGTTGTGCTGAGGTTGACAAACCATAGCCCATGGGCCAAATCTGACCTGCTGTCAGTTTTGGTAAATAAAGTTTTATTCAAAAACAATTGCAGTCACTTGCTTAGATATATGTGTAGTGCTTTTGCACTACAACAGTGGAGTTGAATAGTTGTGACAGAGACTGTATGGCCTGCAAAACCTAAAAGACTCACTTTCTGGCACTTTACAGGAAAAGTTTGCTGACTCCTGTGTAGAGTGCTTGAAATTAATGTTTATCTACAACTTTCTTTTTCTCTTGGGCATAAAGGATGACAGTAAAACTCCATGTCTGTGTGCATAAGAGTGAGGCAGGCAGGAGGATTGGCAATCACATGCCACTTTGAAGTGAGTTGGCATCAAACATAAAATTAGTCTTTTGTCACAGATTTTAGTTCTTCCTGCAGTCAATAATCTGCATCATTGTACTATTGCACACAGGAGGTTCCAAATTCAGGATAGAGTTAGTTGCTCCATTAGGCCAGCTGTGCATTAGTATAAAGAAATACCCGAGGTTGAGTAATTTATAAACAAAAGAGGTTTAATTGGCTCACAGCACTGCAGGCTGTACAAGCATGGTGCCCGCATCTGCTTGGCTTGTTGGTGGGATGGGTGGTGGAAGGCTCAGGGAGCTTTTATTCATGGCAGAAGCTCAAGCATAAGCAGGCACATAACATGGAAGAAACAGGAGCAAGAGAGTAGAGGTGGGAGGTGCCATGCACTTTTAAACCACCAAATCTCATATGAATTCACTCATCACCAAGGGGTGGTGCTAAGCCATTCATGAGTGATCCACCCCCATGATCCAAGCATCTCCCACCAGGCCCCACCTTCAACACTGGGGATTACATTTCAACGTGAGATTTGGCTGGGACACAGATCCGAACCGTATCAGTTGCTTATAGAGCAACTTGGCCCTCTTTTAAAAAGATAAATGGCTCAAATTGCATACTTATACTAAAGCAGGCCTATGACGTAGTTGTGCCAGGAGTATGTTGTTGTTGTGTGTGTGACAAAAAAGCTTTAGATCATGCCAAATAATCACACTTTGATTCAAAACAGAAGCCACATGTTTCTGAAATCAGGACCTCTTTCTACTGTTTTTCAGACATAGCATGGCTCTCCAAGGCCAGAAAAATTGGGTAATTGTCGTTACTATTTTAGACTTTTAGATCTACCCAGGGGGACTTGTCTTTCTCCACTGTTTTATCATGGTGAACATTATTGAAACTGCCAAGCCTTATTATACACATACAATTAAGCTATTACTGAATCCACCTGCTCCACTCCAGGTCTGAGAATCGCTGTTCAAACAACAGAGTATGAAGCCGTCATTAAAACTAAACCAACAGTAAACTCAGACATAGATCAAAGATCATTTCAGGTGCCAGTTGGGCTAATCAATGCTGCAGTAATTCAGCATTGTTTTTGTTTTCATAACTTATAAACACTTTCAGGTACATTATCACATGTAATCCTCATTGTAACTCTGTGGGGCAAGATAGGGCAGAGATCATCATCTATGGGGTCATTTTATAAATGACCGATTTTAGAGTGAAATTATAAAGACTCAAAATCTTACAGAGAAAATTAACAACTCAGAAATAGAATCCAAGAGACTTTCTGCTTAGTTTGCAGGATTATACGGTTAAGTAACAGCTCAAAATCACATAGCTAAGAAGTGGCTCAGATGGGATTAGAACACAGGCAATATGGCTGTAGAGTATATACACTTAATTTCAATACTGCCTCAACATAACAAATGTTTATTGAGCAGTTACTAGTTATTCGTATATGAAACACACAGACTTCATTTATCGAGTTTCTGCTCTATGCCAGGCACTGCAAAGAGGGCCCTGAAAATAGAACAAGGAGCAAGGCATTAGCCGAATATGTATTTATTTACTTATTTCTAACCTACCATGATTCTGATGGTTCTTTGAAGGAAAAGACCAGGGTGCTACTGAACATGTAGCAGGAGGTCCTGCCTTGCTCCAGAGAAAGGAAATGTAGCTTCAAAGATGAGCGAGCTCTATGGAAGACTGGGGAGGGGAGACGCAGATGCGTGAAGAACATCTTAGGTAAAAGAGATTGGTAAGTGTAGACATTTGACATAAATAATCATGGAAAATAATCAAACATTCTCCTTGACTCCATGATTCTTGACTTACTTTCCTCCTCTGTCTTCTCCCGTTCTACGCCCTTATTTTTCTCTCTTCCTGCTTATATTTCTTTTGCAGGTTCCCTTTCCTCTGCTCACTCATTAAAGGTTGCTGGTTTTCAGGGCTCTGCCCTTGGATCTATTTAGTCCTCACTTTAACACTTAAATTATATCATCCATTCGTGGATTTAATTACTATCTACATACTAAAAAAACACACTCTACATGCAGTTAATAAGTCTATTTTAAAATCAAGCCTGTGGTTTTGGCTTAACTTCTAGTGGACTTGCCTTTTTAAAAGTTTTGTAGGGGTCGGGCGCGGTGGCTCACGCCTGTAATCCCAGCACTTTGGGAGGCTGAGGCGGGTGGATCACGAGGTCAGGAGATCGAGACCATCTTGGTTAACATGGTGAAACTCCGTCTCTACTAAAAAATACAAAAATAAATAAATAAATAAATAAATAAATAAATAAATAAAAGTTTTGTAGGTATCTTAATCTCCACTTGCCCAGAAAGAAATCATTATTTTCCTCTCCCGAAAGGCTCCTGCTCATTGCTCTGTATAAATTAACTAAACCAGAAATCTGGTTCCGTGCAACTTCTTTCATTTTAAAACAAAACTTTCCCCTTTAATGCAGTTGTGTTAATTCTGCTTACCAAGCTTTTCTCAAATATTATCATTTCTTTCTACCTTCATTGCCATTACCTTGTCATACTACCTGTGGCAGCTGCGTAATGAAGCATATACTCCCTTGCTAATCCATCCCACACACCAATCAGAAGAATCTACCAAAAATGCAAATCTGATTATTCCATTCTCTTCTTACACTTACATGGCCCTTGGGATAAGATGGGAGCATAGGCTTCCATTCTTATACCCATGTAGCACCACTTCAGCCCCATTTATTATCACTTCTCACCCTTCTCATCTACCTTCCATTTATTCTCAACTTTCATTCGGCATACACTTTTTTTTTTTTGGCCTTCAAGTCTATTGTTCTGCTACTTCCTCCCATTCCATTTTGCTTAACTCTCTCCTGCTCACCCTCCGTGTTCTGAATTTGACTTCAGAACACCTTTCATTATTCTGTAATTTTAATGGGTCAGATTCTCCTACTATGGTTCTATAACCTTGTGTTTCCCTCAACATTGTATTGGTCATATGTTATGATATTGCTGATTTAATCATTTGTGAATACAGAATACATGTATCTTTAGCTTATCATTACAGCTATAGTAACATTGTGCCTGGCATATAGGCATACTTGTTGCACAAATAAATGGTTTGTCCTTGAAAGTCACATGTAACAGCACAGAATAACATGGGCTTTTGGATGAGAGAAACGTTTGAATCTTGGGTCTGTCATTTATTTACTGTATTTGTTTTGACAAATTACTTATCTGGACCTGTTTTGTATCTACAAAATAAGTACAATAGCAATCAACTTATGAGGTTGTTGTAATTGCCAAACAGGCCTGTAAAGAACTGGACACATTTAAGTGCTCCAAAAAGGGAGCTTTTAGAATTATTAGCTGATTCATTGGAAGTTTTATTAAGTGAAACTTATATCAAATGCCTATTTGTTCAGAAAATGTTGGTGTGATCTGGCAAGACATAACCCTTTCCTTGATACTTAATTTCTTGAAGAACTGTCTTATTTCTGTGTTTATGTTCCTCTCTAGTCTGTTTGTTTGTTTGTTCAGAGATGGGTCTCACCATATTGCCCAAGCTGGTCTTGAACCCCAAGGCTCAAACCATCCGCCTGCCTTGGCTTCCCAAAGTGCTGGGATTACAGGCACGAGCCACCATGCCAGCCAGAAGAACTGTCTTAATTTTGAAATTTGATTTTCTTTTACGTTCTGTTCAACCTTTGAAAGAAGATCCACTCTCAGGGAGTCACATGAGGCACAACTTGTCATTCTCACATAGAACTTACTTTGTTCACTATCAAAAGTTCTATTTGGAGTCAGATATGGTGGCTCATGCCTATAACCCTGGCACTTTGGGAAGCTGAGGTATGAGCATGGCTTTAGCCCAGGAGTTGGAGATCAGCCTGGGCAACACAGGGAGACTTAATCTGTAAGTATATATGTATAATTAGCCCAGCATGGTGGTGTGTCTGAAGTCCCAGCTACTTGGGAGACGGAGGTGAAAGGATTATTTAAACCCAGGAGTTTGAGACTGCAGTGAGCTATGATTGTGCCACTTCACTACACTCTGGGTGGCAGAACAAGATCTTGTCTCAAAAAAAAAAAGTTCTATTTGTTGGCTAGCCAGTGTCTTAGTTTCTTATTGCTGCAGTAATAAATTGCCATAAACTGAAGGGTATAAAACAAATGAAATATATTGCTTTATTTTTCGGGAGATCAGAAGTATGAAATAGGTTTCACTGGGCTAAACGAGAATTATTTTCTTGCCTTCTCCAGCTTTAAGAGGCTTCCCACGTTACTTGGCCTATGCTACTTTCCATCTTCAAAGTGCAATGGCCAATCAAGACTTGCCCTGCCTCACTCTGATGCTGCCTCTTTTACGTCCTTCTCCCACATTTAATGGTGCTTGTGATCCCTTTAGACTTGTCTGGATGATCCATTTAATTAGCCACCTTAATTCCATCTCCAACTTTCATTTTCCTTTGTCAAGTGAGGAGCCATATTAGCAGGTTACAGGCATTAGAATGTAGACGTCTTTGGCAGGGCATTATTCTGTCTAATACAGCCATTCTGTTGCAGGCATCATATTCAACCAAGTACTTGACTGAAATAAGCACAGTTAATGCTCCCAGATGTCCTAAGAGGTAAATCTTATTGCTCCACTTTGTAGATAAGAAAAATGAAACTCTGCAAGATGTGCTTTCTTGCTGATCGTGACTGGCCATCAGCAGAAGAGGGTTCTGAGCCTCTTTTTGCTGCCAGCAGTCGGGTTCTGTGCTCTTTGCAAGGAGGTCCTGAAGCCTCTTGTGTGGGGCCCTCCTGTCTCTGTCAATCTCACATCCTTATCAGGCACAGTCTCCAGGGGTTTTCCCAGTTCATTGTAAGAAGAAAGAATATGTATTAACATTCAGCGTATTATCTGAAATATATTTTATTTATTTTTCTCTGCTGCAATAACAGGGAAATCTAAATATCCAAGCCAACTCTAATTTTGCAATAAATGAGCTTCTTGGTACAGAAACACAAAAATCAAAATCCACAATTTATGAAAATTGAAGCCGCTTTCAAAATTAATTTTAAATTGACAAATAAAGGTGGTATCTATTTTAAGGTGTTCAATGTGATCTGTTTGAAGCAGATTTAAAGACTGTAATGAAGCAATGCCTTTGAATACACAATGGCCATCCTGAAAAGGTTTATATTTATTTTGCTTCTTAATGGCAGAAAAGGATTGAAAGATTGCTTGTATGTGAGTGAAACTGGTCTGCTCTTGTATACTGGATTCTGTTGTAAATGTCATTAGTATGTATTTCAACGTGTTTGACTCATCTATGGAGGTGTTTAAAGGCTGTGCTTCATGAATCACATGTTACTGTGTTAATAAGAGATATGGCAATAAAATTCTAGATCTGAGGTGGAAAAAAATTAAAAAAAAAAATGAATCAGTTTTACTGAGTGACATCTTACAGGCAATCCAAATTCCATTTAATGAACTCCTGCGTGTTTTTAAGTGTAAAGAAATGCTAAATCATATTCCTACACCTCCAAGGTAATTCTGCAGTTTAACTGAAGTTTGCAAAGTTCAGCATGACCTTACAAGGTAACCAGGCAGAATTAAAACTTCCCTTCTCCCTCCCCAATCCATTAATATTTCTGTTTTAATTCCTTTATCAAATGTTTCCTTTCCCATGGTGCAGACATAGTGCTGAAAGCTTGGAAGACAGACTTTGTTTTAGTCCCTATTTCCTGTTACCTTTGAGATTTGGGGCTCGAGGGAGGTAAGGAGAAGAAAGGGAATCAGATTTACAATCATTTTAACAGATCTAAAGACAGGTTTAATCTTTACTCTGATGAAGGTAATGAAGTAGAATGATATTAAAATTCTTTCAATTCTATGTTTTCTTGAGCAAAAGAAAAAGAAATAGTGTCTCATTGCATTGGAAAAATATACAAGCCCTCTTGGGATAACAAACATAATTCATTCTCACTCAGGCAACCAGTGACATCATGGTTGCTGAGCTTATAGATTATTGAAACCACTGGGGTTTTGTTAAATATAACCATCTAATAAATCTGCCCCTTATTGTAATTAGGATAATGGTGATACATTTTCTTATGAACTTTTTCCTCCCTCTTAGGGCAACTTTAAGAAATCCCCAACAATGCATATGTCATGTAGAGTTGAATGGAATTGAAACGCCCTGCCTTATCTATTGCTGTGGATTGGCAAGAGAAGACACTAAGTGCTTGAAGCATAGTGACGGGGTAAACAGTACATTTCGTTCTTTGAGTGAGTTTAAAGTTTCCTAAAACACTGGGCAGTCCTGAATTTAACACATCTCCTTAATATCGTCTATCTTAAAGGAAAAAGCCATTTCCCACATATTGTCAGGCCAAATAGAGGTGATACCCTCATTTTAAAATTTAGAAAAGTTCTAAAAATAGTCTTTAAACAAAAGTAAATACAAATGTCCTATAAGAGCATCAGGGAACTTGATTATTTAAAGGAGGCAAGTAAAATCAACTTCAATTTGATTTCACATACTGTACACAATTGCTATATTCCCTCATGTAAGTAAGTGTGGAAGCTATGGCTTCATGGTTAGGCACTGGATCTGAAGTCAGAGTTCTCAGATTTAACTCCTCAAAATGGCTCCTACACATCCGGAACTTGGGTAAAGGCTAACCCCACTGATCTTCAGTTTCTCCATCTATAAAGGGAAAATAATATTATCAACCTCACATTCTTTGTGTGGCTCACATCCATATATTCCTTTAATATTAATTGAGCTACTAATAAAATAATAGTAGCAGAAACTAAGATTTATTGAGCTATATACTTTTTCTATGTACTGGGCACACCCTTGGCATAGCATAAATTACAAGTGTGCCTAAATATTGGTCTTCTCTGGCCTCAGAGAAGCCAGAATACCCAGGCAACTTGCCTCTGGCCACAAATTGCAGCATCTTTTTAATCCACTATTTGGTATTAAGTATCATTTCCTCTGTGTTCCAAAATATAGAAAAGGTTGAAAGGCCTAATTAATACACACTATATCAATTATTATGATGCATATTAGAGTTAAAAAGACTTAAGTATAGAGAAGTTAACTAGCTGGCCAAAGTCACCCACCAGGTAGGAAGTGAAACTGTCACCTGAGCCTGAGTTTGTTTACCAAGGATATGCTCTTATTTACTGAATGCTACTCTATTGCCATTAGTACTGTTGTTTATCAAATAATTCTAGTTCATTCCTATTTAAGGCACATGGAAGGATTTCATTTCTTTGCCATCATCAGGTTAGATGTGGCTAATGACTTGTTTAGGTCAATTAAATAAGAGAAATGGCATGAGTCAGTTCTGGATAGAGGCTTCAGGACTCCCCTTTCTCATGTCGGCTGTGATTTAAAGAAGCCATGACAAGAAGATGTCCCTGTCAACCTGTTACCCTAACAGACCACAGCGAGTACAATCACCTTGTGTAGCACACATGACATGAACAAGAGACCCCAAAGAGATACTGACGCTTTCCTCCATGTGAGCTTATAGTGAGAAGACAATCATCCATGAGGAAAGGCAGATACCAAATGCCAAATCTGCTGGTGCCTTATCTTTGACTTCCCAGCCTCCAGAACTGTAAGAAATAAGTTTGCACTGTTTATAAGCTAATCAGTTTATGGTAGTTGGTTATAGCAACCCAAATACCTTAGGCACCCAGTACGGTTAACTTCAAGCTGCCGACATGATGGTACTGAATGTAGAGTTGGGATGAAATGGACAAAATTGGTTCTGGCAAGCCTGTGGGAGGTCAGCTGAGGACAGCAGTGGCTCAGGGTATATTATAGTGAATGGATAGATGTGACTCCTGACTTGATTGAATTTGCAGCCTAGAGAGGCAAAATTAAATGGGATAATAAAGATGCATATGTGTTTTATTTTATCAAGCATAAAGTAAGGAGCTCTTCTATTCTTAAGAGCGAATCTTTCTTAACCTGGAGTCCACCAAAAGGAAGGTGTTGGGATTGTTGTCACATGGTCCCCCAAAAACTACACACTTATTAGAATCTACATCAATGTCAAGCCGTAGAATTATGACTGACTCCTTTCTAAATGAGTGCCAATTCTAAATTTAGCTAGTTCTATTAGAAATATTCAGCACATTGATGCATACTGGAATATTTACATATAAACTCATGACACTAAATTCATTTGGATTAAACTAATCTTCCCCTGACACTGTTCTCCAAATAATGGCAATATTTTGAAATTTTAATAATGTTAGAATAGATTGGGACTATCATAAGTAAACATTCAGAAATATGTGCTCACTATGCAACCCTCTGTGGCAGAGACTGGCTAGATGCTTGTTGATTCTATTCTATTTTGTTTTCCTGGACACGTAAGAAGCCTATATCCAGCCTCCTATGTGGTAAGTTTGAGGCTAGGGAAGAAGTGATGTCCATGATGGTCAGGCCATACGTGATTTTCCTTGCTCTCTCTGCCAGTTGGCTGGCTGAATATGGATGATCCGGTAAAGGACTCCAACTAACAGTACCATTAGAGGGAAAAGGCCAGGATTCCCAGATCATTGGTGTAAGCCCAGCTGCTGAAGGCCAGTTGGACTTTCCACTGGCTTATTTTATATTATTATTGTAGTTATAGCAGCTAGTATTGATAACCCTGATTAATACCTCTTCTTAGATAGGGTTATATTATATTTGCTTGGAACCAGAAAACTAGCATATTATTTTGTATTTTTACATGGATGAAGAAACTGGAGCCTGACAGCAGTGGCTCATGCCTGTAATCCCAGTATGTTCAGAGGCCAAGGCAGGAGGATCACTTGAGCTCAGGAGTTTGAGACTAGCCTAGGCAACAAAGCAAGATTCCGTCTCTACAAAAAAAGTAAAAACAAGCTGGGCATTGTGGCATGCACCTGTAGTTCCAGCTACCTAGTAGGCTGAGTGAGGAGGATGGCTTACGCCCAGGAATTCAAGCCTGCAGTAAGCTATGATTGTGCCACTGCACTGTAGCCTAGATAACAGAGTGAGGCCCTGTCTCTTAAAAAAAATACAAATTAAGTTGAAAATAAATTTTTAAACAAGTGTTTGCTAAAACTCTGTGGTAAAATGATTTTTAAAAATCAAACGAGTAATTAACAGCTTGTGGCAAACACAGCCTTACAACAACCACACGACCCTTGAAGGAAGGACTGGCTGTCCAGCTACGGGGAGTACAGTCCACCAGCTGTTAGCTCCTTCAGTGTCTGCCTCAGCTGCAGAGAGCTGCCTCGTCCTTGGTCAGGCAATGCCCTGGTACCACTGATCCAATGACCCATTATGGCTGGGTTGACCAGTGATACTCCTGAGCTAAGCTCCCCAAAGAGTGGGCTGAGGCTTTGTCTGGCTGACATCCAAGCTGACTTTTTCCCTCTATTCAGTCCTGTCTCCTCCTCCTTTTCACAGGGGCTGAGCCATAAAATAAACATCTTTTATCCCAAATTTCATCTCCTCTTGGACAATACAATCTCTTACACAGACTATTGAGGGGCTAGATAACTGATAAGAATACATACATTTAAAATTCAAATTTAAATATAACTATTGCTCCACCAGAAACACGCTGACAGTCATGTGCTCATCCTTCTTGCTCTGGAATGAAGTCTAGAAATTCTTAATCTTACTTCAAGCTTTCCTAATGCTTTTTCTTCTGCTTTCACACTTCACTTACTAAGGTATTGAGACATACGTTTTTCTTAATTTCTAGCAAATAACATTTTTATTCTTCTATACCAGCGTAGAAAGGGAAATTAATTAATTGATTAATTCAGTGTATCACATGGCTGTTAGAAATCACCAGAAACTATAGCAATGAATGGTATATCAGAATCTCATTATTTCTTTTTTAAATAAAAACAAATTTGGCCCATAGATATTGATGAGAATTGTTTTCACATTAGTTTTACACTCTACCCCCATAATGATGAGCATATTTAATAATATAAGACAAAAGTTATCTAAAGTACCTTTCAACATTTGTCTTTATAAATATGACAAACCTCTCTCCTTATAATGTTATAGGATGGTTACTCTTACAATTACAGCCACTGAAGATTAGCTGGGTTGTTTATTAAACTAATTGTATTAGCCTGTTTTCATACTGCTATAAAGAATGGGTAATTTATAAAGGAAAGAGATTTAATTGACTCACAGTTCTGTATGGCTGGGGAAGCCTCAGCCATCTTATAATCATGGCAGAAGGTGAAGAGGAAGCAACGCACCCTCTTCACAAGGCGACAGGAAGAAGTGCTGAGAGAAGGGGGAAGAGCCCCTTATAAAACCATCATATCTCGTGAGAACTCACTCACTATCGCAAGAACAGCATGGAGGAAACCACCCCCATGAGTCAACTACCTCCACCTGGTCTTTCCCTTGACACGTGGGGATTATGGGAATTACAATTCAAGATGAGATTTGGGTGGAAACACAAAGCCTAACCATATCAATAATGAATCCCATTCATGCCAATTTCTACTACTACAGATTTCTGAAGAGTATCGTCAGAGCCATTCTTACACAGAGCCATGAAAATTATTGTTAACGATGTTATGAGACGGGGTCATTATACAATCTCCCTTTACAAGAAGTATCTTTAAGTTGTTTCCCATAGAGACTGGCATTTACCACTAATGACCCAGTTTTCCAGATTATGAAGAATAAGTAATGCTGATTTGTGTATATTATACGTCAGTTGCTATTATGAATAACTTATGTGATTTATCTTAATGAGTCCTCAAAAGAGCCCTATAAGAACATCCATATCATTGTTATCTCATTTCACTGATAAGGAAAATGAGGCACAGAAATACCCTATGATGTGTCCAAAGTCACAGAGTTAGCACAGGTAAACCAGAATTCATACTCAAGCCCCCTCTTATTCACCAGGCTGTACAATGAATATTTAAGGTACTAGGATTTCCAAGAGTGTTTGAGTAAAGAGCAAACACCCATAAAAAAGATAACCCAAAAGTTATGATTAGTTGTACTTAATAAATGCTTGTTATGTAAATGCCTAAGTAATTGTTAATTTAGAATTCATTCATCAACTTATCAAGCATTGCTTTGGGATCCTGGGTCACAATAATTGGGATGAGGAGAGTGAAAGAGGAAGGAGGGATGGATCTAAAACAAGAAGAGCTCTCTGGAAAGGGGAGAGTTGGCTGGGGAGCCATACTAAAAGGGCTCCTTGAGACAAGCAGAGAGAGGCATAGAGGACATGAATGTCTTGTGGCTTTTGGGTGGGATTTGGTGTGGAGAAAGAGAAGGCAGTATGGCGCCAAGAAATTATTTTCCCTCTGGCTAGTCTTTTCCAACATTATTTTAATTTCTCTTTTAACACTGAAGCACAGTGACAGTATGATATTTCACTTTGAATTTCCAAGTAGACCCAAATCTGTTTGCAACTCTAAAGCCATAGAAGAATGTTTATTTTACAAAATTAAATGTGAAAGGTGTTTACTTTGCCCGCAAGATGGTGCGACTTGGGCGCCTACATGACTAGTTAAATAACTGGAGCTTATCTGTTTAAAAGATTTAGTTTCTAATCAAAATGTACAATGCAAGTTCTATGGATTTTTTGTGGGCTCCCTTATTCAGTATATACTCTTTCAAAAAACATTACTGTAATTCTTTGAGTTCTAGCACCAGATGAATTACACAGTTTACTAAGTGTTTTGCTTTTTCAGCATACTGAATCCTTGGAAAAAAATTTGAAAGTACGATTTTTTTCTCTTATGCCTATTAAAGAGAATCCAATATAAAGACTCTTCTAGAGTGGGTTATTTCTTAGATCATCACTTTTTGAACTTTTCAGTTCCAGTTTCACTTTCCCTGAAAACATTTTTATGATAGAGCAAGTTCGTAACAACTAGCTTTGTAAGGTGGAAATGTTTTGCAAGAGCTGATTACAATGTTTACGTAAATTGCTTCAAAGTTTGGCAGCTCTCTTTCTAGAGACAGGGACTCTTCCTGTTATTATTTCTCCAAAATGTGCTTGACATTCTGATTTTGGATTAAATAAACAAAATTCCCATGCTGAATTCTGACATGTCATAAGCTTGACAGTGCTAAATTACCTTGCAAAAGCAGCAAATGGTTCAGCCTGTTTTCTTTAAAAAAGTACCAATTTCTTAACTGCTGAAAAAGAGCAGAGCTCACATCAAGTGTGACTCATGATAACAAATGTGATGCCTCTCTCCCTCTTCCCTCTGCCTCTTTAAAGATTGATCAAGTGATAGTGATTTTCTGAGTCAAAAGAATCATACAATTCTTAAGCGGAAGAGAAGGGAAGGTTTGGCTTAATTCTTTATGATAATTCAGCCAATCACTCCAAGAATGGGAGAGAATAGTATTCACAAGTGTAAAGCATAACGATATTACAATGTATGTACCAATCATCTCCCACCAATTTATTCCTGTTTAATCAGTTAGCAGAATCAGTAAAATTGGTAACTGAAGAAAAAAATGAGTTGGATTAAATACTACAGTAGTCTAGCTGCTCTGAGCTCAAGTCTCCAGGATAGAAATACACACATGTGGCAAATAGTGAAACTAATTTCCCTCACTGCCCTCTCTACTATTCTGTTTAGAAATCTTGACTGCTGTGCTAATGGACAGGTGCTTTCCTGCTCCTAATAGTGGGAAGTGATGTGATGGCTTAGGAATAAAATTTAAGTACACCTCTCTGAACTCTGGGATGGGTGGATGATAATCTTCATAAGTAACTGAAGCCACTTAACAGGTCTGTCCCTACTGTAAACAGAAGTCATTTTTGCTCTTGTTGTAAAGAACCCACTTTGTTTAATGTTAAGAGGTTGGTGTGTTTAATCTGACCTTTGATTTCAAAGATTGGGCATGGAACATAAATATGCTCTATCTAATTTAATATCAACATGACCACATTTTAATTCTGCTGTATAATTAACACAATTCCAATATTTAACATTCAACCAATGCCTCCTGAGTACCTGCTGTATGCCAGATACTGGGCTGGACCCTACTGGCAAATACATAGGTAACTTAAACATCATGGCAACCTCAAGAGTCTGGGTGGATGTCCTTTCAGGAACATACTAGATGACTCATGGATCACAAGCAGAGAAGGGACGTGGTCTTTGGTATACAGCAGTAGTTCTTAACAGTGTGGGGGTCACTTTGCCCCACAAAGGGTTATTTGGTAGCATCTAGAGGCATTTTTGATTGATTGTCACAACTGGAGGGAAAAAATCTGTGCTACTGGTATCTAAGTGGGTAAAGACCAATGGATTCCCTGTATCTGAGTAAAAATGTAATTTTTTGGAAACAGTCAATGCATCAAAACGATGCTTAATGACCCTAGAGGGATATGAATCAGTATTACATCCTTCAATCTTCACTCTTCTGCAATAACTGATTTGTACAAAAGCTAGTGTTGTTCGTCGATAACTCCCTAAATATTCTACCATGCACAAGAAATCCGCCCCCCTACTCACCATACTAAAGAATGATCTGACCCCGAACGTTAGTAATGGTGAGGCTGAGAAAACACATATATACACACACACACACACCCTCTATAAAACTTCCCCACAGATCTTTGAGGGCAGAAGAGATTACATTTGCGTGGGGACAGCATCAAGTATAATTGAGAGGTCTTTGTGTTGAAGAACGTTTTCTAAAGGGTCTTGCCCTCTGTCTTTAGGGACTACACTGTTACAAATGAGATATACCCACCCTCCAGTCCCGAAGAGTAGCAGTATTTTGGGCATGTGCCTCCATGGGTTAGTAGATGCTGTGGATGTTGCTATTGTTTTATTAAGGACTAGTGCTAACCACTGTTCTACACACTTCTAATATTAACTTCACAAATCCATTAGTGAAGTGGGTACTATTATTATGCCTGTTTTTATAGATGAGAAAATTGAAGTGTAGAGTGCTTAATTAGTGGCCCTATGGTAACACAGCTGTAAGGGGTAGAGCCTTGATTTTAACCCCAGGGGTTTAGCTTCAGAGTCTTTATTGTTAATTGCAAATAGCCAAACTGCCTCTTCCTATGTCACCTGTTGAAATTTTACTCCGTCTCAGCTGTAGTTCAGGTATGTGACCTTAGGCAAGTTATTCTTTGTGCCTTATTTCTATCATGTCCAAGATATGTATACTATTCTATTTCAGTTGTGGTAGGATTTTAATAAGTTACTGCATGTAAGCATTTAAAACAGTGCCTAGAACAGAGAAAGTTCTTAGTAAATTTTACTCATAATGATGATATTGATTCTTCCCTATGACATGTGCATCTTAAGACAGCATGTCTTCTTAAGACAATAGTAGGAAAAGTACAAACAGCTTTTAGAGCCAAATAGAGTTTATCCATACCCTTTCATTATCTGTAATTGGCTATGTGACTTTGACCAATGTAAGAAGCTCTCTAGGCCTTGTTTTTCTTTGTTTTTAACTTGCTAATTGACAATCACCTTTTAGACAAAACAAATTTTTTTTTTCTGTGAAGAGTCATAGTACAGTATCTTATATAAAGAAGAATAAATCAAAAGAAATGAAGCATTAAGCACCTCGAGCCATTAGGAAAGCATATATTTATATTCGCTTTGCTACTGTTACCTGATTTATGTTATTTAAGTGTATTTTTTCCTTTTGAGAAATTATCTCATCTTGGATCGTTTTATGCTGCTATAATGGACTACCATAGACTGAGTGATTTATAAAGAACATAAATTTATTCCTCACAGTTCTGGAGGCTGGGAAGATCAAACTCAAGACACCAATATCTGGTGAGGGCCTCCTTGCTATGCCCTCTTCACATGGCAGAAGGCAGAAGGACAAGTGGGGATAAGCCCAATGTCCTCACATGGCAGAAAAGTGCTTGAGAGAAAACCCACTCCTGCAAGCCCTTTTAATAGCAGCATTAGTTCATTAATGAAGGTGGAGCCTTAATGACTTAACACCTTCCGTTAAGCCTCACCTCCCAATACTGTTGCACTGGCTGTGTATTAAGTTTCCAACACATGAGTTTTGGGGAACACATTCAGATCATAGCATCTCTGCTAGGAGGATATTACCCTCTGTGCTTAGACAGCCAGTGGGTGATCACTAAGAAGTTTTGAATGATACTGGTAAATGCAGGGTGTGTGTGTGTGTGTGTGTGTGTGTGTGTATGTTTGCATGTGTCCCTGAAAACATGAACACACATGTGCATATAGAAAACCAAAGAACAGCAAAGACTTGGACCTTCCTTGTCTGCTTGAGCCTATTGGAACATACCCTTTCAGCAGCCCAGAAGAGGGGTTGATGCAAGGCTGGCCAGTGGAAAACTGGTTCTGGTGAGTGGTTTGAGCATAATGGCTATCAGAGGATCCAGCTGGTTTAGTTGAAAACTGGGAGTATATAAAAACATTATCTTCAGCTTTTATTGACTAAATTATTGCCCATAACTAGTACTTGTCCTATTTTCAATTAGTAATATTTTTCTACAACTTGTTCCTTTATACACTGTGGCTTCTTGCTCTTTAAAGACATTTAAATAGAACTCTCTCTGAAGGTGTGTCCCCACAGTCAAGCTCCTTTTTAGGAAAGCAAACATTGATTATCATTGATTAGGATGGAAATGTATGACTTGGAGTCAGCATGATACAGAATTGAAAGACACTTAGGGAGTTATTGATGAACAACACTAGCTGTTGTACAAATCAGTTATTGCAGAAGAGTGAAGATTCAAGGCTGTACTACAGATTCATATCCCTCTAGGGATATTAAGCATCATTTTGATGCATTGACTGTTTCCAAAAAATTACATTTTTACTCAGATACAAGGAATCCGTTCCAAGAAGGTTGGCTTATAGGATCAGTCCTTATTACCTTTTGATTATTATTGATCCATGCTGATTTTGTTTGAAGCCTGAGATTCCTTCATCCAATTTTAACAAATTTCTTCTGCTTTTTCTGGAAGAGGAAAATTGATGTATTAATTTATTCTATTCCTATCCATATGGGTTTGCAGGGTGTCCAAGGGAGAGAATACAGTCATTAGTTCTTAGTTTCTGTTTTTGGTTGAGCCAGTATAGCCCCTTCCTCATCCCTCTTTTCCATTTATCACTAGAAATGGAAACTAAACACCATGGCTTTAGGCTGCTAAAAGCCTAAAACAAAACAAAACAGAAAAACAACAGCAACAAAATAAAGCGGGTTGGACAAACTTGGGTGAAAATCTATGAATTAGCTCTGTGGTATATTTGGTGCATGTTGAGTAAAGTAGACACCATATCGTATAGCTTCTAACTAATTAAAGGTGATATCAATGGACGGAATAGTACAATACAAAAGGGGGATTTGAATTTAGAAGTCTCGGTTTCCTTTGACTGTGTTTCCTTTCCTTTGTTTTACAATGCTTGAACTGATTCTACTTCTGATCCTGGTAAGGAATCATAGAAGACATTACATTCAAGGCAGGTGCTCAGAGCTTCACATTTTCCTTACGAGATGGGTTCTTGCATCTCCTAAAACTATAATTGTCACTGATTTTCTACCTTCCTCTAAAAGTCTGAGGATGAATGGTCTCAATCCTAATTGCCAGCAGAAGTCCAAGTCCCCTGATATCCATCACCATCTTGATATGTATATGCCTCTATCTCCCTTGGTTCTATCACTCTTCCAACCCTCCCACTCTGACCTCTGAAATCTTATACCCTGCCATGAGTAGATACTCCAATAAGTTAATCCTTTTATCTAAAAATTCTTCTCATCTTGCTTTAGCACAAATGCTTTGTAAACTTATGCATCTCCAGAATCATCTGAATGCTTGTTAGAGCACAGGTAAGGGTCTCTACTCTCAGTCTCTCTCATTTAGTAGGTCTGTGGTAAGGACCTAGAACTTGCATTTTCCTCAAGTTCCCAGGTGATGCTGATGCTGCTGGTTTTGGGACCACACTTTGAGAACCATTCCTCTATTAGAAACTGGTACAGAAACAGACACATAGACTGATGGAACAGAATAGAGAGCCCAGAATAAGGCCACAGATGTACAACAATCTGTTCTTCAACAAAGCTGACAACTATAAGCATTGGGAAAAGAATACCCTATTCAATAAATGGTCCTGGGAGAACTGGCTAGCCATATGCAGAAGACTGAAACTGTACCCCTTCCTTATACCATATATAAAAATCATATCAAGATGGATTAAAGACTTAAATGTATACACCTAAAACTAAAAAAAAAAACCCTGGAGAACAACCTTGGCAATGTCATCCTGGACATAGAAATAGCCAAAAACACTAAGTGGAATCGCAATGAAAGCAAAAATTGACAAGTGGGATCTAACTAAAGAGCTTCTGTAAAACAAAAGAATCAATCAAAAGAGTAAACAGACAACCTAGAGAATGGGAGAAAATATTCCCAAGCTATGCATCTGACAAAGGTCTAATATCCAGTATCTATAAGGATTTAAACAAATTTACAAGGGAAAAACAAATAATTCCATTAAAACTTGGACAAAGGACATGAACACACTTTTCAAAAGATGGTATACCATGCAGCCAACAAGTATATTAAAAAAAAAAAAACAGTTCAAACCACTGATCATTAGAGAAATGCAAATCAAAACCACAGTGAGATATCACCTCATACCAGTCAGAAGGGCTATTATTAAAAAGTCAAAAAGTAACAGATGCTGGTGAGGTTGCAGAGAAAAGGGAATGCTTATACACTGTTGGTGAGAGTGTAAATTAGTTTAACCATTCTGGAAGACAGTGTGGCTATTTCTCAAAGAGCTAAAAGCAGAAATATCATTTGACTCAGTAATCCCATTACTGGGTATATACCTAGAGGAATATAAATAATTCTCCCATAAAGACACATGCATGTGAATGTTCATTGAAGTACTATTTGCAATAGCAAAGACATGGAATCAACCTAAATGCCCATCAATGACAGATTGGATAAAGAAAATGTGGTACATATACACCATGGAATACTATGCAGCTATAGCAAAAACAAGATCATGTCTTTTGTGGGAACATGGATGGAGCTGGAGGCTATTGCCCTTAGCGAACTTATGCAGGAACAGAAAACCAAATACCACATATTCTCACTTATAAGTGGGAGCTAAATTATAAGAACTTAAGAACACAAAGAGGAAACAACAGACACTGGGTCTACTTGAAGGTGGAGGGTGGGAGGTGGGAAAGGAGCAAAAAATACAACTGCTTGGTAGGGGGTTTAAATACATAAGTGATGAAATAATCTATACAGCAAACTCCCATGAGAGGAGATTACCTATGTCACAAACCTTCAAGTGTATCCCCAAACATAAAATAAAGTTTGAAAAAAAAATAGACTTAGGGCTGGGCACAGTGGCTCATGCCTGTAATCCCTAGCACTTCTGGTGGATCACGAGGTCAAGAGGTCAAGACCATCCTGGCCAACATGGTGAAACCCTGTCTCTACTAAAAATACAAAAATTAGCTGGGTGTGGTGGTGCGTGCCTCTAGTCCCAGCTACTCGGGAGGCTGAGGCAGGAGAATCGCTTGAACCCAGGAGGCCGAGGTTGCAGTGAGCTGATATCGCACAACTGCTCTCCAGCCTGGCAACAGAGCGAGATTCTGTCTCAAAAATAAATAAATAAAAAATAGACTTAATTCCCCCAAGGATACTGTCTTCCCTACATGCCTCTCAAATGGTGGCTATTGCTCCATTCACTAACCAAGTACAATTATAATGTAAAGTGATTTTGGTGTTTGCTTTGCTTCTGACAGCTGTATCTGTACACCTGTTCCCTTCTTCCTCAAAATATCCTCGAAAGCCATCAGATTATTCCACCTACAATGCTTTTTGTGGTGATTATTTAATAAGCTTTCTATTATTCTCTTTTTTCTCATTGAAAAATTTTAGCATCTGGCCAACTGTCTTTCTCTTTTCTATTATGCTTGCCAACATTCTTGGTGCCTTCACCATCTATATAGATGACCCAGTGAAACCGGAATGGGGCAGGGAAGGGCTGGGTAGAAAATGGTGGGGTTCCTGGCAAGGGCTCCACCTTCGGGCCTCTGCCCACAGACCTAAGTGAGAACAAGCACTCCTGTTTTCATGCTGAAATGTTGCACTTTCCAAGACCATTCTGGTCTACCATGCCCCCCATCCTGTGCCCGTAAAAACCTGAGACCCTAGCGGGCACAGACACAAGTGGTGGGACATTGAAAGGAGCAGAACAACACACTGACAGACACCAGCAGACACTAGCAGGCCATCAACAGTGGGATGATGCAGAATTCGGTTGGGATTGGTTGGAGGAGAATCTGGCCACTGAGCAGCCCGATTCCAGGGGAAGATGACCTTCCCACTCCATCCCCCTTCTGGCTCCCCATCCACCTCACTGAGAGCTACCTCCACCACTCAATAAAACCTTGTACCCATCCTCCAAGCCTATGTGTGATCTGATTTTTCCAGTACACTAGGGAAAGAACCCCAGGATACAGAAAGCCAACTGTCCTTGCTATAAGGCAGAGGGTCTAATGGAACTGACTTACACAAGCTGCCTGAAGATGGCAAAACTAAAAGAGCGCATGGTTAACACACACCCACTGGGGCCTCAGGAGCTGGAAGCACTCAACCCTAGATGCTGCTGTGGGGTTGGAGCCCAAAAACACTCCCCACGACCACCTGTCTGCACGCTCCCCCTAAGGGCTTCAGCAGCAGGGCACTGAAGAAGCGAATCACACCCCTGCCGCATGCTCTGCGAGGCATATAAGGCAACTCCACCCATTTTACCAAGACCCTATCACTAGTTCTCTATCACTCCACCCACCTTACTCTCCTCCTCACACAGCTTAGAAACCAAACTTTAAAAATTCCTTGACCCTCTTTTCCAGAAAACCTTCCTAGATTTTCCTAGCAAATGCTAACCTGGCCAAGCCCAACTCTACCTCTTCTGCGCCTGAACTCAAAAGGCCTTACACAGCTGGAAACAAAACAAAACAATGCACAATGCTGCCAGTTTTCATTTTACATATACGATTTTTTTAGAAACTCCAATGTGCTTACAGCACAATTATAATGCAATTCTCCAGCATAGCAACCAATAACTGGGTAGGAGTTCCAGAGGAGCTAGAAGTCTCAGATAAGTGGTTGCAAGGTTAAATACTGGAGTCTAACATATCTGTGTCTAAACTTGTCTCTGACTTTCACCAATTGAGTGGCCCGGGGCAAGATACCTAAACTTCTTACAGCTTTGTTGCCTGATCAAGAAAATGGGGAAATAATAGTTTATGCTTAATAAGTTTTTTTGTGAACATGATATGGTATCAAGTATTCAGCATATTTGCCCAGCTACTAGTAAGCACTTGGTAAATACTGGCTAGTATTATTATCATATGCTATTGAACTTTAAAACCATACCCTAATTTTTACCAAAGTAGAAATGATTTTTGAATATAAGGTAAAAGTTAAGCTCCTCCTATATGTTTTGTTTAACAAGAGCAATTCCTATAAATGATGTGTGTGTTGTCACAACATGAATCAAATTGGCTAAATTATTCAGTTATTTGGATGTTCTGTAAACCTAAAGTAAACTTTACAACTTGATATTTCAGGAGAATCAGCCTGTCAGAACATATATGAATGCATCTCTTGGAATAATTAATTGTTTTTCAAGACCAGCCATTCGTTTTTCCCCACCTTCTAGCAAAGAGATCAAATGAGAACAATTTGGAGGAAGCAGTAACACACTAACAAGTCTTTACTTTATGAGTTAATAATTTCTGGTCTCCTTAACAACCATTAGGAGCACATTCATGAACTGCAGTCGAATCATTAAGAAGAGAGCTAACAACAGGTGTGAGGCTTGTTTCTAGAATTCAGTTCATCATAGATGCAGTCAGCTTATTTTTAAGTCAATTAATTAATGACAGGAAAAGGGGATGAGAAGAGGCTTAGTGGCAGCTAAGAGTAGACAGACGACTGGTAGGAATCTTTTTAAAAAATATAGCAAAAAAATAATTTTCTAAAACCACTAAAGTGCAAACCACAGGTAAAATGACAAAGGGTCACCTTTGGGAAATGCCCATTAGTAAAGCAAAGAGAAATGTGAAGAGGTAATGATTAGTGATAATGGCCATGACCTTACTAATGTCTGTTTTCCCATCTGTCTCCAATGCCAGGAAACCATATAAACATCTAATTATATTAAGTTTAATGTCTTGATAAAAAGCCCTTGCTTATTCTTTGGTACTCTTGGAGAGCAAACATTTTATTTGAGCAAAGGTTATTATAAAATTGAGATCGATATGGCTATTTTATTAAGCAGTTTTTCTCCCCAGCAACAGATCCTTTTTTAAAAAATTACCAAGTGACAACATTAATGAGGTTTAAAATATTACCATATTCTAATTTATAGATATGATGTGAAAAATTCCTGCAAAGTACAAATACTTCCTTTAGTCCCAAAACAAAAAGGAAAATAACATGGCCAGGAAGAAAATGATGAGGTAATGGCAGAGAAGTTAATGAAGGAACTTACATTCAGAACCTTTTTTTTTGAGACAGCGTCTTGCTCTGTCGCCAGGCTGGAGTGCAGTGGCGCAATCTTTGCTCACTGCGACCTCTGCCTCCTGGGTCCTGCCTCAGTCTCCCAAGTAGCTGACATTACAGGCACGTGCCACTAGGCCCAGCTAATTTTTGTATTTATTTATTTATTTAGTAGAGATGGTGTTTCACCATGTTGGCCAGGATGGTCTTGATCTCTTGACATTGTGATCTGCCTGCCTTGGCCTCCCAAACTGCTGGGATTACAGGTGTGAGCCACTGTACCCTGCCAGAACAAACCATTTTTAAAGCTACTGCAGAGTAAGAAATGGGTGCCAGGAATTGGAAAGGTGTTTGAGAAAATGATTTTCATATTAGTAAAATGATTTTTATACATATAACAATCCTCTTATTCAGTTATAAACATGTTTTATATTATTTTTTCAAGTGCCCTGAATATATTAAATCAACGTAATTCTAGCTTAGCTGGGCTATTGGTGTCTTTTGAAGCATGTTCTTATATCATAGGATTTTTGCAAGGGATAACACGGTAATGTATGTGAGTGATTGGAACAATACGTGGTATAAATGAAGTGTTCAATAAATGTTATTAAAAATAATTATCATCATCATCACCACTGTGGGCAATACGTATGTCCTGGCTTATCAGATAAACCAATTACCAGCTTTTAAAATATATGTAGATGGATTTTCCCTTAGTGAAGACACTATTAAATTTTTTTTTAAAGAGACTTAAGGGGGGACTGGTCTAACACATAATAAACTATTTCATAGAGCTGGGATGGGAGAAAAGATAAAGAAGCAGAAAAAAGGAACAGATTGTGCTGCTGAGAGCTAATAGTGACAACACTGGTTTTTCGTATTTCAAAGAATACCCGATGGGATCTGAAATCTTTTGAAATATAGCACTCATTGTTTTATTGGTAAAGTTTCTTATTTTAATTCGTATAAAATAGATTCAGCAAATTGCACAAATCACAGATGTGCAGTTTAATGAAATTTCACAAGATTGTGTAACCAGGACCCATATCAAAATATCAAACATACCAGCACCCCAGAAATTTCCTGACTCCATCCCTACACTTCACTTTCTCACAGAATTAATCACCATTTTAAATGGTAGCTCATATTTTAGTTTTGTTTTCTTTTTTAATCTCATGCATGTAGAATCTTTTGCATCAGGCATCTTTTCTCAACATTATGTTTCTGTAATTTACTTATTTTGTCTTTATCATAGACTTTGTATCTCCATTGTTGTATAATATTCCATTATATGAAAATAATTACATTATATATTGTTGACGCTGAGTTATTTATTTTTCAATCTTATATTTCCATGTTGAGATATTATATTTAGTATATTGTCAGTAATTATATATTCTTCATGTTTTCTTTGTAAGTAATCAAATATTTCTTATATTTTTCCTATTAGCTAGTCACACATTATTTTGCTATTCAATTAGCATCTTTCAGTGTACAACATGCATTCATAACTATGAATCGGTGCTCTTACCACTTTGTGGACAATGTAAGATCTTTACAAAACTGACTTTGTTGGCTTTTATGCCACTTTTATGATATGTTTTTATTATATATATATTTTAATCCCCATACGGCAATATTGTTATTTAAAATCAATATTTTAGATTCATCTATACAATACCATTCTTTTGCTCTTTAGTTCCTAATTTTAGAGCTTCTAGCTTGGATCATACTTCTTCTGTTTAAAAAGTACTCCTAATATTTAATTTTATGTTCATCTGATGGTGACAAATTGTCTTAATATTTGTTTTTCTAAAAATATCTTTATTCCGCCTGCATTTTAAGAAAATGTTGCTCAATACAGGATAACGGGTTAACACTTTTGTGGGGACAGGCACATCATGTTCTCATTAAGTGAGAACATTGTGGCTGCCATATTTTCTGTCAAAAAGTCATATATCAAACTTACAGCTGCCATATTTTCTGTCAAAACGTGGCTGCTATATTTTCTGTCAAAGTCAAATAGCAAACATTATTTTTCCTTTGAGAAAAGTTTGTCCTTTGTTCTAGGTGCTTTTAGAAGTTTGTCTTTCTTTTCCGCAGTTTTCTTTTGCTATGCCTGTATATGATTTCGTTGTTATTCTGTTGTTTCCTAAAGTTTGAATCTTTGGGTTGCTATATCGCTCTGACCCACTCTTTTTAACTCATAATTCTAAGAATCAAACTACATGTATTTTAGGCTGTTCTAGAATGTTCTATGTATATTTTCTGTCATTTTCTGTATTTTCTCTGAGTTTTAGTCTGATATTGTACCTATCTTCTAGCAGACTCATCCTTTCTTCTCTTCTATCTAACCTACTACAGTTAGTTGAGTGCTTAATTTTAATTACAGTATATGTTTTCAGCTTTGGAATTTTCATTTCTAGCTTTCTGAATGTTAATATCGTTGTCTTAAATGTTCTATCTGAAGACCCCAATGCCTAGATCACCTTAGAATCTGCCTCTATTTTCTGTGTTTATTGTCCTATTTGATAGGATGCCTCAAGATTTTAATTAGATGTCAGCTATTGTGTGTGAACAATTATGGAGAATTTTGGATAATACTTTATGTCTGCAGAAAGTATTAACTTTTTCATGGTGGACTAAGTTTTAGCATCTGTAATAGTGTGCCTGTTTCTAGGAGTGCCTGTCCTCCTGATTTGTAGACCTCAAGGTGTCTCAACTAAAAGCCTGACCTAACCCCCAGTTATTATTTTCACAGCATCATGCATCTGCTAGCAGCTGCACTGTTATTTGGCCCGTAACTGCTACTGTATGCCTGCTGCCCCATTGCCCACTTTTGGCATTAGCAAATGTCTATGAGTAATATTAATGCAGAATGTGAGACTCATATCTTAGGGTCCCTTTCTCTGGGATCTTGGCCCCTCAAGTCCTTGCTGCCTTGGTAGCCCTGACCTCCAGTCTTTGTATTTGTAATACTGCTGAAATACAATTGTGATGCTGCTATTGTAATGCTGTTCAAGGTGCTCAGCCACTCCTTTTATTTTGCCTCTTAGCCCCTTGACTGCTTATGGATGAGCCTGTATGGAAAAGTGGCAGAGCCTGGCTGACTCACCCTAGTGTACCTTCTCTCTTTCAGCATCTTGGATATTCAAAGCAATCTTTCTGCATTGATTGCTTCCTGAAGCTTTCTAATGGCTTATGAAAAAATTTTATCTAGCTTTTGCAGTTGTTCTCAGTGGAAGGATTTGATTGTTATAAATATTCTTATCTTACCAGACTTTGATCCATGAGTAAGATTAATTTTGCTCTATCAGAATATACATACGCTCTCGGGGCAGTACCTGTTACACGGACAGCTGAGATTTGTGGGTGAGTAGTAAGTGAGAAGCATAACATTGAGTCAAGTCAAAGAAAGAGCACAAGTTTACTGAAATATGTAAGAATGTTGAATCCCAGATATTTAAAAGGGAGCTATTAGTATGAATTCAGTTTACTCAAAGATGGCATAGTGCTCAAGGAAAACGATGTGAAGTGAGAAACACATGGTCTCATGGTGTTAGAGACCATGAGAAATTTCAGTGTGGTAGCATCACTTGATTTAAATGTGCCTAGTAAGTGTTGAGTTCAGTCTTTTGATACCCTTAATTGTACCAAAAACAACTTAATCTTCAAAAAACTCATGACAACAATATGTATGAATAATCCCGATTGTTTAAAATCAATGCCATAAAACAATGGATACAATAAAGAAAATCTCAGATATCAGAAAAAATATTTTTCTGATATCATTAAGTAATATCAGAAAAAATAATTGTATTCATTAAAATGCATTTAAGAATATTAAATAACCATTCTAGGAAAATTGGTTTTGTGTTCGAAGGTGTGAAAACAAGTGGAAATAGCTAGAGACATTATATCATGTACCAAGATAAAGTTCAAATGATGAATAAAAGATCAAAATTTAAACAATTAAATGTTTTTTAAAATTGAAATGACTGTTTATCAAATTTTTGCATCAGAAATGATTGTCTACACATAGAAGGAAAGGATGGATCATTTGAAATGGTAAACAAATGAAGACTTTCTCCCCCATATATAAGGCAAAGAGAAATATTCATACTATACAAACTGTACATACAAATTGATAATAAGAACACTCAGTAGATAAGAAGATAAAGGATATGAGATATTTATTCACTATCCAGAGTTCTATTCACTGTAAAGATGAGTAAAAGATGAATTTCAGAATATTAAAACTGATAAGCACTAAAATAAATGCTATTTAGCTAACAATAAAATATTACAATTCTGCTTTCCAATTGGCAAAAATTAAAAAGAGAGAGATAGTGAATGAATAGCTATTGTTGGTGAGGATATGATATGAGATAGACACGCTTACAGAAAAAAGTGTATAATTTTATCCTAAGGGCATAATAAAACATGTAGAAAAATATTTAATGAAATTAACTATAATAAGAGAAAACAACTGTAAGCAATGATGAAGTAAATCATGGAACCTAGATAGTGGAATATTATATTGCCATTACAACTGTGACTGTTAGGACGATGTTATAGAGTAATAGTCATAAAATAATATTAATAGCAGTACATAAATGTACAATTACATTATCTCAAATATATGCAATTTACAGAAGAAAAAAGTTAAACAATTGTTGGCAGCCTTTTTTAGCATTATGAGATTAGTATACTTAACCTCTATTATGTTCTTGGCTTTATTTTATATCTTCTATATTTATTATGTAATAAATACGAGTTGTTTCCTAAGTATTTTTAAAATGCCAGCATGCCTTCCATCTAAAAAATATTGCATTTTAATGCTCATAGTCAGATGTTTGTAAAAACTGCTCTTCTGAGGAACATGGTTAGTTGGTATGTTATTTATTTCTAGCTTTATCAAGGCATAATTGACACAATTATATATATTTAAGGTGTATAAAGTGATGTCATGATATACGTATACATTGTGATTACCACAACCAAGCTAATTAACATGCCCATGACCTCACATAGTTCCCATTGTGTATGTGTGTTGCTAATGCTTAAGATCTACTCTCTTAGCAGATTTCAGTGTACAATATGATGTCATTCACTGTCGTCACCATGCTGTATATGAGATCCGTAGATCTTATTCATCCTGCATAACTGAAATTTTGTTTGCTTCAACCAACATCTCTCCATTTTCCCCACTCCCCCAGCAACCACCATTTCATAATCTACTTTTATGAGTTCAACTTTTCTAGATTCCACATATACATGAGATCATGCAGTATTTCTCTGTGTCTGGCTTGTGTCACTTAGCTTAATGTCTTTCAGGTTCATCCATGTTAGTAGCTGGAGTATTCTTATGTTTCTTAGAGTAGATTAATTTCAGCATGCTTATTTATCTGAGTTTTTGGTCCCTTCAATAAGTTGCTAAGGCATTTCTGGAGTCTATATCATTTAACATCAGCCATTTATTTTTTCCTCTAGGTCTTCAATGACCATTCTAGCTATTAAGACCAAGTACACCAACTCCAGAAGCTCTTGCCAAGAAGTTGAATCCTGAATCTTGAGAATACATCCTTATCAACCAACCTATCCCTAATCAGTTTTATAGTCTGTCTGCCTTCCTCTGTAGAGCACACTCAAGGTTTATTTATATAAATGTTCTTCCCGGGCCGGCCACAGTGGCTCACGCCTGTAATCCCAACACTTTGGGAGGCCAAGGTGGGTGGATCACGAGGCCAGGAGATCGAGATCATCCTGGCTAACACGGTGAAACCCTGTCTCTACTAAAAATACAAAAAATTAGCCAGGTGTGGTGGTGGGCACCTGTAGTCCCAGCTACTCGGGAGGCTGAGGCAGGAGAACGGCATGAACCCGGGAGGCAGAGCTTGCAGTGAGCTGAGATCACACCACTGCACTCCAGCCTGGGCAACAGAGCGAGACTCCATCTCAAAAAAAAAAAAAAAAAAAAATTACAGAACTATGAGTTTGGGGTACAGTTCATGACCATCACTCAGATTCACTACAGATGACATCAGGGGACTCAGCAGAGAAGACAGACATGAGCCCGTTGGTATGAAATGGTAGAGAGAGATAAGCATGTGTCCTGGAGCCTGGCTCTTTACAATAATCAAGTAAATGGTTAAAGCATCTTTTAGTGGACACTATGTATTTAACAAGAGGAAAGATGATTGAGTTAGGAAAGTTGAGCAGTTATTTAGAAATGAGAACACAAGCTGGGCAGACCTCTCCGGAGAAGATAGCGGAGAATCAAAGAATAGAGGGTTGTACAGAAGATGCTTTTTGGGAATGGGTGTTTCAGATATCAATTAGAGTGGAAAGGTAGGGTTGTTTTTGTGAGAAAGATCCAAGACGATGGAGGATTTGCACACATTAGATGCAAGCTACAGGACGGCAGAATGTTACAGAAACGAAAAATGTGTTTCAGAGTGATTGGAGTTAGCATTCTGGACATATTTCTTACAGAGTTGACTAGCACTATTCATTTTCCACCCTCCAACAGTTGCCGAACGATTTTAAGAAAAAATAAAAAGTACTTAGCCTCAAGGAAAATAACTTAGGGATTTTCTGGATCTTGAAATGTATGCTTGTTTGGAACAAACAGCCGATAAACCAATTCTCTTAATTATACACAAACTGCCTCACAATTATGTACTAACCGAATCCTGGGTGGACTTGGTGGGCACTTGCTGCTTATGAAAGGAACACTACGCAGAGGCACTGCTCCTCACTTTTCTTAAAGAAAAAAAAATGCATGACTTTAAAAAAAGAGTTTGAAAATTCTCAGTGATCTTGTTCCCTCATTTATTTTTCCACAAGCTGTGTCTAAACTCAGGCAAAGTTATCAACTTACCATTTAATGATATGGTCACTTAAACAAAGCATAACCTTAACAGACCTTCAATTCAAGCTTGCATTACACATAGTTTCCAAAAGCTGTTTTTTTTTCATGTCCTGAATTTACTGATATTGATATTTTGCATACTTTAGACTCCAATGCAGTATTACGAGATGACCTACACTGTTACTGGGACACTTTTCCTAGGTTAACTTTTCTAAAACCCATTTGCATCAGATAATTTCAGCCCCAAACTTATAACAATTTCTCATTTTTTTAACTGGGCTTGTAATATCTATCATAACTCACCTTTGAAGACATACTTGAAATTTCCATTTTTTTTTTTTTTTTTTGAGACAGAGTCTCGCTCTGTTGCCCAGGCTGGAGTGCAGTGGCATGATCTCGGCTCCCTGCAACCTCTGCCTCCCAGGTTCAAGCGATACTTGTGCCTCAGCCTCCTGAGTAGCTGGAATTATAGGCATGCACCACCATGTCTGGCTAATTTTTCTATTTTTAGTAGAGACTGGGTTCTATGATGAACCTTTTTTATTTAATCCTTACTAACATCCTCAGTTTAGTTTCTTCACTGCCCTGTGAACTCTCACTGCATCTCTGTATTCACACTTTTCTTCACTCTTGTTATCTTGACTTTAATTTTCTCCCTCATCAAATTTTCATTTTCTCCTCTTCTCCTTGACATATTTCACTCAAAAATTTTCATAACAGTTTTATTGATTCTTCATGGTCTAACTGTATGTCACTCAATTGCATTCATTTTTATATCATATCTTTTAAAACTTGCCTATATTTTTGAAATGGAGTTTTCTTGTTGCCCAGGCTGGAGTGCAACGGTGCGATCTCTGCTCACCGCAACCTCCGCCTCCCAGGTTCAAGCGATTCTCCTGCCTCAGCCTCCTGAGTAGCTGGAATTACAGACATGTGCCAACATGCTCGGCTAATTTTGTATTTTTTTTGTTTTTAGTAGAGACGGGGTTTCTCCGTGTTGTTCAGGCTGGTCTCAAACCCCCGACCTCAGATGATCCACCCACCTCGGCCTCCCAAAGTGTTGGGATTACAAGCATGAGCCACCGCTCCCGGCCAAAACTTGCCTTCTAAACTACGCAACAACCAGGCCACCTAATAGAGTCTCTGTCTATCTCTTATTGCATTTCTTCTCTCTGATCACAATCCCTGTGAGAGACTGGGTTCCTATCAGTTATAGTGTACTAAGTCTTCCATTCCCCAGACACAGCTTCCTGAATTCAGGTGAACCTGTGACCAAGACCAGGCCAGTCAGATTCTGTCTCCTAGAAATGTTGAATTGTTACTGAGATAGGCTAGTTGGTCTGTGACGGTTGCTGGCATGCACAAGAAGCAAACAAGGAAGCTGCAAGGGTAGCCATGTTTAGCCATGTGAGTACTGAAACAGGGGAAGCTGATTTTCAGAAGAAAAGAAAATGAGGCAAAGATGAGCAGGAATGAGAGGCTGGCATTGCCAAGATGTGGGTGTTTTTTCCGTTTTTGTGTTAGGCCTTTTTGAACTAAACTGCTTTTCTTCCTCTTGTGTTTCATGCAGCACAGAAGTGTTTGTACTTTTGAAACCAGCTTTTGTGACTTGTCAACAATAATGTCTCAGAATAAAAGAGATTGTGCCCTTTAGGGTATACATAACTTTCGTCCTAGTAGTTTTTTGTTTATTGTTGCTATTTTTCATCATGTAAACTAGATGCCCCTTAAAGATACTTACAGTCCGGAAAGGAAAAAAGTGGTCCTTGTTGTTATGAAGATATTATTCTGAATATGTAAAGTACAACAACGTTGGAGTCAGACAAACCACAACTGGAATTTCCAATTCACTTCTTACTAGCTGTGAGTTCTTAGGGAGGTCACTTATTTCCTTGAACCATCAATTCCTCTACCTGATTTATGTTGTATCCTCAATTTTTAGTACATTTTCCATCAAATAGCCTAGTAGGCAACCAGAGATAAAGACATTTGATTTGCCAGAGGCATTTTGGGCAGAGATAAGCACACTTTAACTTTCTTGCATATTTTTCCAATTTGGTAACAATATTAACAATAATCCGAGGGAGTCCCACAGGCTTCTGTGAATGAGAGCTTAGCAAATGACCATGAAATGGATAAATGGTATGAAAACCCACAAATAGAAGTGAATGTAAACTGTGAATTGGCGCTTTTGTCAGGACATCGTGTTAGAAAAAAATTACCAATATATTTGAGTGTAGTGTCCTACTTGGGAAATGATATCTTGAATGACCGTAAGTCTTGCAAGGTGAGTTTTAACACATTTCTCATTGGCAGTTTTTTAAATATTTGTAAGTTAGCCTTAACAACCAAGTTCCATTTGATAAGAATCCATACATAAACATTGACTTTTATTTTCTATGAAATTCTTTCTCATAGAACGGTGATATATTTTCTCTAAAAGCATTTTCCTCTGCTTGTAGTGGCATGTTCATTAGTGTGATTAGTTATTAATGACCCCTCCAGGCTCTTTCCCTGGGCGGTAAGCTCTGTGAAAGCAGCAAGTATTCCAATATGTATTCAACATTTTAATGTTAGTCCTTGCAAGAGTACCTGAAACATAATAAGCATTCAACATATAATAGTTGTTGAATGAATAAATGGATAAATTATCTTGAATTTAGGGGGTGACATTATATATTTTGGCCCCCTTGAAAATGCATGAAGTTCAGAGATACGTACATAATATATTCAGATTTATCAAACTGCTCATGCCTACCTAGAACAAAGTCCTTGCTTCTTAAAGGTGGCTACAAATTATTAAAACTTCCATTCTGGGAAAAATTATTAGCTTTGTTTCATACGTCTGTTCAACATATCTATATAAAATGGTGCATGCATTTCAACTTATAAAATCTTCCTTAAAGCCATATTTTAGTATGTGCTAGGTAGTATTAACTTCTTGCAAGTTTTACCTCATATATGCCTAAATTCACGGCTAAAAGGAATATATAGACAGCATCTGTCTCACATATTATCATTTTAATGTCAAGAGAGGATACTGAGTGATGATATATTACATTACAGTTTCAATGAATTAAAATAAACCTGTAGTGAGAAAAGAATGACAAAAAAAGTGTCTAGGAAGGGATGGAAACAGTAATAAATTAGTGTAAACAAAGATACAGAAAAATTTAGTTGAGGCCAAAAATATGGATGGGAGTTAAGCCATTATTTTCAATGGTCTACAGCCAAAAGCCTATATAAAACAGACTCCCAGATTGGCAGATTTATGACAGAGTCATAAAAACTAGTGATTATAAACTTGTTAGAGTAAAAAAAAAAAAATCTAAACACCGTTTACTTTGATTAGATTCAGGATTGAGCTGAGCTAAATCTCAGAGGGGAAGAAGAATTTTGAAGTCCAGAAAACATCTCCATATTATTCACAAACTGTACCAGCCTTTCTGGGAAAGACAACTAATGAGACAAATCATTTGATCACCCACTTCCTTAAAATGACAGTAACTGAGAGCCGAGAGGTATGAAGTATGAATTTCAGACCAGGCTCATTGTTTCAGTTCTGTCTGCATTATCACCACCTTGGACTGGACTACCTTGATCTCTTGCTGAAATGACTATGCTAGCTTTCAACAAATTCCCTGCTTCTGCTCAGAAGCTCTGTTCTCAACACAGCAGTTGGAGGGATGATTTTAAACCACACTCAAATCATGCACTTCCTCTGCTGAAATCTTGTGACTGTTTCCTACTTTACTCACAGTAAAACCAGAGTCCTCTCAATAGACTGAGTGCTCTATGACCTGATCCTCTATCCATTCTTTGATTCCATCCCTTTCATCTTCTTTTTCTCCCATAGCTCCAGACATGTTGACCTCAAAGCTTTGCCTTAAACACCCGAAGCATGTTTTCAACTTACATCCTAATACTGGCTGTTTTCTCCACCTGGAACTCTCTACTCCTAGTTATCTTCATTGCTATCCCTTTGACCTTCTTGAATTTGTTTTGCTCAAATGTCACCTTTTCAAAGAGACAATTACTGTTAACTGCTGTTAAAATTCAACTTTCCTCTTGACTGTCCCCCAGGAATTCTGTATTGCCCCCCTTTCTCTGCTCATCTCTACTTATCACCCTCTAACATGCTAAATAATTTACTTGTTGGATAATTTATGTTTTGTAATTGCCTTCTGGCCCCCATCAGAATGTAAGTTTGTCGATTACAGGGAATAAATACATTTGTTCACTGATATATTCCAAGTACTTGAAACAACGTTTGACACACAATATGGCCCATGAATATTTGATAAATGGCTGAGTTGCTTCATTGAATCTTCATAAGAGTTCTGCATAAATTTCTAATATTATCTTATTACTTATGGTAAAGGCACTGTGGTTAGATTTATCCACTTTGTTGATTTTTAAAATTAATGTTGTATAAATTTCACATATATTATTCCAAATTGTGTACAGAATGCATCTGTTATAAGAATATTATAGCTTTAAAAACTTTTAAAAGCGGGGTAGCTTTTTAAAAATTTTTTTTGCGTAAATAAATTTTATATCCCTGAAGCTAACAGGCAGCATTTTTATTAAAATTTTTGCTTTGAAACTCATAATACTGTGATACAAAATTCCTTTTTCAAAATGTTATAATCAATCTTCCATTTCTATTTACATCTGAGAATTCCAATTCATCACTTCCAATGAAGACTGCAGTCACTTGCTCCTAATTGGGCATCTTGTGCACTCTATCTCAATTGCATGGCAAAGCTGCTTGAAGCTCCTCATTACAGAGGCAGAAGGCTGGCAATAAACATCTTCTGCAGCCTCCATTTCTGCCAGCTTTGCTCCTCTTCTAGCTAATGGTATTCTAGGCTCCTAATTGTCTTACATCAAAAATCCCAAAGTACTTAAGTGTCCTCACTAGAAAAACAAAAGAAGGCACCATGTCAAACTTGAAGCTCCAGCACATCCCTTAAAAGTGAGGAGACCTGCCTGGCTCAGTAGCCAGCCCCAGGGAGATGAAGACGAAACAGCTTAGCAATTTGCATCACCCTCCTGGGAGGCTATTGGTGCCATCTGATCAGGGGACCTGATTTTTCCCCTTCATTTCCTTTCCTCCCCTTCCTCCATTCTCTATTGTATGTGAAGGTTTTGTGGCTTGATGAAAGACCAGAAAAGGTCAGGGAATTCTCATAAGGTGCTGCCACATATGGGAATCTTCACATGTATACATATCATTTAAATGTATTTCCAAATCAAGGAACTTTTCAGAAATGATGCATGCAGCTTCTCCTAGCGAGAACAATTCTTGTGAGATCTGAATGTCACTACAGTGGTTTAGAAGAAGAAGTTCTAGTCCAGACAATTATTTTCACTTATTGAGCATAGTGGTAAGGAGCCCAGGGTAAGAACCTGGGCTCCAATCAATCCTGTTTTTGTTTTGTTTTGTTTCAATTTAAATAAGTTAATGTGGAGCTGATAACTTAGAACAGTGGCTGGAACATGTAAAATACCCAGTAAACATGAGCTGTTACTAGCATTAATATTGTTATCACTATTGAACAGTAATTATATGCTAGGAATTATGATAAATCTTACTTAACCCTTTAATTGAACCCATTATGTAGATACTATTTCTTTTCAATTTCATAGTTGACATAATTGAGGCTGAACTTATTAGGTAGTTTGCCCACGGTCACTCTGCATAAGGGTGTTGGTCACATTGCTATAGTGTCATGTTTCTATTGTACAAACCACTGGCAAGATTTGGTCCATAAATGCATTTTGTTTGGTTCACAAGTAAAAATATTTGCATTTTAATACTTTGAATTAGATGATGCATTTTTCAGTTAGATGTCATCATGGTCACTGCCTATTATGTACCAGGTGTCTTTAGTCATTTTTGTTTACTGAGCTTGCCTCTATTTTTAAAAAAATATCTATTGAGGGCCTATGTGCCAGACACTGTCGTAAACATGTTATAGCTCTGAACACAATAGAAAAAGTACTCACTCTCAGGGAGTTTGCAATTTCTGCTGCAGAGCATTCAGCATGTCACAGTGCGGATATATGATAGCAAATATTTCACAAGTAAAGGCAACACTAAATATGTTACCTTTGCAATATCAAATTGAAACTGGGCATATCTTTGAGAGGATAACGGAAAGTACAATGACTGCCTAAGGCGTACACTTAAACTGAAGGTACAGTTGACTGCCTAAGGGCTACAATTGGGAAGCATCAGAAACAATTTTTGTCCTTAAATAGATTATTGACTTACTTATACAACACCTCAAAAACTCATTTCTTCTGGTTGATGCAATGTCTTTGGTAATGCATGCTAAAATATGCATTTCTAAAGAAAGTTAATATTGATGTAGTAAGCATCTTGTACACAGTTATTATATATGGATAAGTACACAGATAGTGAATTTAAAGAATTAATCATGGCACAATTATCATATGTCAATCAGATTAGCAAAACAAGTACATTTTGGCAGAGAATAAAATGGGAAGATTTTTGGAAGGCAGAGCAGCTGGGAACACTTGATGGAATAATCAACTTGGACCCCATCCCCAGCTGAAGAAGTGAGAACTCTAGCAGGCATGTTTCGTGTTAATTGTTTCTATTCTTCCTTTTATATGAATAACACTGGTGGTGACTCAAGCTTTACGTTTTAAGTAGGATTGTGTCCAAATTAACATCACCTATTGTATTAGTCAGGGTTTTGGAGAAAACCAGAACCAATAGGAGATAGAGATAGATATACAGGATAAAGATATAGATAGAAATGATATAGATATAGATGATACAGACTCAGACAAAAGAGGAAATTTTTTATAGGAATTGGCTCATAGTGGTTATGGAGCTTGACAAATCGCATGATTTGCTGTACAAAAGTTGGAGATCCAAGAAAGCTGGTGGTATAAATGCAGTCTGAGAACTACGGCCTGATAATTGGAGGCCAATGTTGTAAATCCCAGTCAGAGTCAGAAGGCCTGATCCATGTTTGAAGGTCTGAGAACCAGGAGCTCTGACATCCAAGGGCAGAATAAGATGGATGTCTCAGCTCAGAGAGGGTAAATTTGCCCTTTGTATTAGTCTAACAAAGGCATACCCTGGACTGGGTAATTTATCAAAGAAAGAGGTTTAATAGACTCACAGGTCAGCAGGTCTGGGGAAGCCTCAGGAAACTTGCAATCACGGCAGAAGGTGAAGAAATCACGTCCTTCTTCATATGGTGGCAGCAAGGAGAAGGGCAGAGCGAAGGTGGGGGAGTGGGGGCGGGGAAGCCCCTTTTAAAGCCATCTGATCTCGTGAGAACTCACTCACTATCATGAGAACAGGATGGGGAAACGGCCGCCATGATTCAATCATCTCCACCTGTTCCCTCCTAGGACACGTGGGGATTATGGAAACTACAATTCAAAATGAGATTTGGGTGGGGATGCAGCCAAACCATATCAACCTTCCTCCACCTTTGTGTTCTATTTAGGCCCTCAAAGAATGGGATGGTGCCCACTCACATTGCTGAGGGATATCTGCTTTACTCAGTTGGCCAATTCAAATGCTAGTCTTTTCGGGAAACACCTTCACATACACACCCAGGAATAATGTTTACTGGCTATCTGGCCATCCCTTAACCATCACACAGATGATGATTGTTGAGTGGATTTTGTGTGTTCTCCCTGTTAGGCTTTGAATCATTGGGAAAACAACAAGGCTAGCTGCTGAGGAGTGAATCAGGTAATGGACTGGATAGTTTCCTATAGCACCTCAAGATCTACTCTTCCCCATTGCTCACTTTGTTTGTGTTTGAGGGGATGATTTGTGCAGCTTTCATCATGAAGTCCCTTTTGCCCTCCGACTTCCAGTTGGATTCAGGCCATGGGAGCATCAGCTGGTGCCTAGAGGGTGAGAGGAAAGTAAAGTCAGCTATTAATTTTCTTGGTTGTGTCACTGCCAAGCTGTGGTTTATCAGTGATTGGTTTTCTCCTGCAAAAGTCATAGCTCTTCTCAGTCCTATCCCACAGTTTTCTCTGACTTTGCATAACCATTCCCTCAACACTCTCCTTTAAACCTGCGCTGGTAACAGCTTTCCACTATGGTCAGCTCCAGTGCTTCACCTCCCTGTGAGTTTATTTTAACTGTGCTGTATGTATTTTTAAATGTTCCCTTTAAAAAATTTCTCCGCAATTTACTGATTTATTTTTTGCCTTGACCCTGACTATTCCCTATTATGAATAGAAAATATTAGCTATTCTTGATATTGTCTATGCCTGGTAGTAGCCAATGGAACAAATTCACTTTGCCCTTTAGGTATATTATTTACCTGCACAGGTTTTTTGTTTTGTTCTGTTTGTTTTGAGACAGAGTCTCACTCACTCTGTCACCCATGATGGAGTGCAGTGGTGTGATCTCGGCTCACTGCAACCTCCACCTCCCAGGTTCAAGGGCTTCTCCTGCCTCAGCCTCCCATGTAGCTGGAATTACAGGGGTGTAATTTTTGTACTTTTAGTAGAGATGAAATTTTACCATGTTGGCCAGACTGGTGTCAAACTCCTGACCTCCATTTCTCTCCAATTTTGTAATTACTTGATGGGTTCTTCCTGCCTGCTGCACAGACAAAACCAATTTACCAAGACTGTGGTATTACAGTAAAGAAAGAATTTAATTAACACAAGGCAGCTAATCGGAAGGACTGGAGTTATCACTGAAATCACGCTCCCTGAGAACTCTGAGGCTAGGGTTTTTATGGATAATTTGGTGGGCAGAGGTCTAAGGAATGGGTAATCTTGACTGGTCGGGGATAAAGTCACAGAAAGGAGAAAACAGTCCTCGTGTGCTGAGTCCACCTCTGGGTGGGAACCACAGGACACAGTTGAGTCATGAGTTATAGGTCCAGGTGGGGTCAGTTGCCAAAATGCAGAAGTCTAAAAAACATCTCAAAAGACCAATTTTAGGTTCTACAATACTAATGTTATCTGTAGGAGCAATTGGGGAAGTCACAAGTCTTGTGACTTCTGGCCATATGGCTCCTGAGCAAGAAAGGATTGTAGAAAGGCAAACTAGGGGACGATGGCACATTTAGCTATACCTACATCTTAACAGAATTCGGGCTCCTCTCATAATACGAATCTCCTGGCTTCTCATTAGTTTTACAAATGCAGTTTCAATCCCGAAAGAAGGAGGGGATCAGTTTTAGGGAGGGACTATGATCGTCCTTGCTTTAAAGTTAAACTATAAACTAAATTCCTCCCATGGTTAGCCTGGCTTACGTCCAGGAATGAGAGAGGACAGCGAGCCTGTGAGGCTAGAA
This sequence comes from Symphalangus syndactylus, assembly GCF_028878055.3. Taxonomy (NCBI): domain Eukaryota; kingdom Metazoa; phylum Chordata; class Mammalia; order Primates; family Hylobatidae; genus Symphalangus; species Symphalangus syndactylus. The sequence goes on along the minus strand of NC_072436.2, from coordinate 20,562,680 downwards.
GCAAGATGGAGTCAGCCATGCCAGACCTCTCTCCCTGTCATCAGTCTTCGGGAAGGCGGTTGCAATCTTTGTTTATGTATTTCCTCATTTCACTCTCTCAACAGCTAATGAAAATTGCTCAATTAGTCTTTCCATTTTCCAATTGAATAAACAGAGGCAAGTTAAAATAATCTGCCCAAAGTTAACCAAATAGGAGCAAAAAGTTGAACCTAAGAAGTTTTATGTCAAGACCAATGAACGTCTAGATTACAAAATTAAATAAATAAATAAATAAATAAAACCATTTTTTTTTGGCCAAATCTACTACATTATGGTTTTTAGAAGTCTTCATGCTGGGGAAGGAAATAACTCTAAAAACAAACCAGAGAAAATTTAAGAACCAGGGCCAGCAAATGGCTATCTGAAAGAACTAGAAAGAAACAGGATCCTTCATTTATAAGATAAATGAAAAGAGGGTCCAGCATCCTGTATGCATAGGGAGATATATTCATGCATTTGCATGAATAAGCTGAAAGGTCATCAAGGGCCAAAAACTTCTGGAACAAAGGCATCTCTGAATTCTAACATTATTGCTTACAAAGTATTCACTTTCCAAAAAGAAGGATTCAAATTATCCCCAGCTTAAAATTTTATTTGAGTGGCATCTTCACTTTTTCTCTCTGAAAATATCATCTTTAACGTCACCTGAATGTTTTCTTTTTTCTTTTTTTTTTTTTTGAAACGGGGTCTTGCTCTGTCGCCCAGGCTGGAGTGCAGTGGCGTGATCTCGGCTCACTGCAAGCTCCGCCTCCCGGGTTCACGCCATTCTCCTGCCTCAGCCTCTCCGAGTAGCTGGGACTACAGGCGCCCGCCACCACGCCCAGCTAAATTTTGTATTTTTAGTAGAGATGGGGTTTCACTGTGGTCTCGATCTCCTGACCTCGTGATCTGCCCGCCTTGGCCTCCCAAAGTGCTGGGATTACAAGCGTGATCCACCATGCCCGGCCCTGAATGTTTTCTTCTCCTTGCCTGATGGAACTAGAAAGAATTGAGAAGGATATACAAATGTTTCCAGATTTAATTCAAATTGAAGTCATCATTTACTTTTTCTATTTTTAGTCCAAAATTATAATAGAAAATACATTTTACTCAATTCCTCATAAAAAAATGGAAGTATTCTGATAAAGTATCAGGACTCTTGAAATAAGGCATGATAATATCAGAATGTCCAAAGAAATGAAACTTTCTATTTAATAGGAATTAAGAAGGAACAATTCTGCTTTCTTTATGTATAAATATTCTAAATTATTTACAAATTAACTTACCTTCATAATTTTGAGTATAATAAGAATGAACAAATCTGTTTTTTATTTTTGAAAAAACTAGTTAGTGCTTTTGGAAAACTTCAGTTTGTATTCTCATTGTGATAGGCAAAAACACAGATATTAATACTTTGAAGACAGAAGTAAATGCTTAAATCGCCTGCTGAGTATCACTGGAGATTTTTTATTTGTTTTCTTATGTGTATATTAAATGACTAAGAATAATATTTTATTATTAAAATGTACATTATACATTCATTATATCAGTTAATAAATAGAGTAAAAGTAAATCATAAATTTATTCTGTGGTTCAGTATTTATTATTTTAATTTGCATGTTACCTTGTGTGGAGTGATAAATACTGTAGAATCTCTTATTTTTCTCTTTTGTAAAGGCTTCCAGTTAAGTTAGCATATTAGAATTTTCTCTCTAGTTTCTGACACAATTCTCTGTCAGCATGGTTTAGCAGTCATTAGCTGCAATTAACATAAAATAACTTGAGTCAGCTTGAGTAAAAATAGATAAATGGGTTGATCAAATAACGCAGTGGTAGAGTTAGCAGTGTTGGGCCTCAGCAAAGGACATAATACTAGAAATATCTCAAGACTCTGTGTCTTAAATCTGCTTCTTTCTCGGAGTCGGCTTCTCTCTCTCTCATTCTAACTCTCTCTCTGTCTTTCTCCCCCAAGCCAGGTTTGCTTTTTCTCCTCTTGCTCCTTCCTTATTATAATTCCAGCTCTCTTTCCTAATTCTATCTCGCAGTTGCAATTCCAAATTCCATGCAGAGAAAAATGGACTGGCCCAGCTAGGGTAAGAGGTTGCAAATGGTCCAATCAATTACAGCCAGGTCACATAGTCCAGCACCATCAAAGAAGGGTCACTTTGTAGGAAAAAGAAACATTTACAGAGAAAAGGAACTTTAGAGTAACCCAGGAAGACAAGCAAATCTTTATGCCCTCCCATTCGTTCTTGGTTTCTGAACTCAACTAACTATTTAAGTGTCCTGCTTTAAATATGTTTTACTGCCTGTCATTTAAAGTTGTTTTTGAAAATACATGGGCTATAAACTTACTAAAGGCAAAGGTCAGATGGGATCATCTCAGATTTGAAACTAGAAAACTTGAGAACAAGACCTAAAATGGAAGACAGTGAGACAGGCGAACACAATTTTACTGTTGCCGACTAATGGTCTCTCCTTAAACTCATTATCTTCTTTATTCTCCCTGTCCCTGCTCACCCAGCCATGAATATTAAAATTATATTTCATTATAAAATTCTATATTTTATGCTAAATAATATTCCAATAATTTCTAAAAGTAGAAGTGAAAAAAAAAAGCTATCCATAGCTTTCCATCAAAACAAGCAACAAAGCCGTCATCTATTCCATCCAGTGGAATATCTAATGGCAGTCAAGTTAGTCAATCCCATTTCTGGGTATCTACCCAAAGGGAGATAAATCATTGTACCAAAAAGACATCTGCACTCCTATGTTTATTGCATCACTATTCACAATAGCAAAGATATGGAATCAACCGAGGTAGCCATCAACAGTGGACCAGATAAAGAAAATGTAGTACATATACACTATGGAATACTATGCAGTCCTAAAAAAGAGCAAAATCACGTCCTTTGCAGCAATATGAATGCAGCTGGAGGTCATTATCCTAAGCAAATTAAAGCAGAAAAGAAAATCAAATACCGTATGTTCTCACTTATAAGTGGAAGCTAAACACTGGGTACACAAAGACACAGAGATGAGAATAATAAACTCTGGGGATTTTTAAAGGGGGGAGGCAGGGAGTGGAGAAAGGGTTGAAAAACTACCTGTTTGGTGTAATGTTCATGACTTGGAGGATGGGATCATTGTAAGTCCAAACCTCAGCATCAAGCAATATACCCATATAACAAACCTGCACATATACCCCCTGAATCTAAAATAAAATAAAATAAACAAAACTAAAACCAAAAAAACAGTCAATCCATGCATTCCTTGCTTGAGTCAGAGCTGCCATAGCTGAGCTAATGTAGTACCAGACAAGTTCCTAATCTGGTATTGTTTTCTCTGTAGGGTTCCATTCCCTCTTTAAATGTGGCTACAGGAGTCTCTTCTATTGTCAATTCTTAGCTTCCTCTGCAGATTTTTGTTCCTCCTCTCTTTCCAAGATTATTTGATTTCATATTTCTTTTGGTAGGATTGCATACAGTAGCTAAGTTTCAGCCCTGCATGTGGTGTCACCATTGAGACAATTTAGTTCTCTAAGAGGAGGCAGGAGGATATTTACATTTTGGGTGTTATATTTCATTCTAGTCTTTAATTTCCAGATAGTTATAATATTTCTTTATTATTTGTATTTGTTTTAATGCAATTTGTGCAGACTTTTCCAATTCTCCATTCTATTACACTAATCAGATTCTGTACATGCTACCTCTGTTTTCACATCTGTAAAATTTAAACATAAACCTCAGCATCTCTCCCCCAATATTCTCCAAATAGTTCATTTATATAAAGGGGAGTAAGGTGGAACTCGACAAATATTTTCCTTGGCCAATGAAGGAGAGGACTTACACTGTACTTCCTGTTTCTAATGCTTCAAAATTTTCCATCACATTCGTTTTTCTCATTCTCTTTGCCATCCAGTTCTTTTTTTTCCTTCGACCTCACCCCAGGCAAGAGCCAGATTATCTGTTGCCCTCTTTCTAGCAATTATTCCTATCTCCATCTCTTTCTCCTTTCCTGTTCAGAGCAATTTAATTAGATTTATTGTAAATACACTTTCCCAGAACACAATCCTTTAGTTACTTAGAAAAAAAATGGAGAAAAATAAATTTTTTAAAAATTGTATTACCTATGGCTTTCAGGAACACTATTTCAATGGCTGATTGATATTAATCATATTGATCTATTATGGTTTATTTAAATCCCATATTACCTCTCATTTAAAATAGTTTCCTTTTATTCCCTACAATGATTAATGCTGAAATAAACATATTTTGTATAATACTTTCTCTGTAGCTTTTGATTTTTTTGTCTTATCAGAAATGTATGTGTTGGATCAAAGCTATGAGACTTTTTAACGAAAAAAATGCCAATAATATTTCACCTACTTATGATTTCATCAGCAAATGCATGGAAGTGTCTATTTTACCACAGCTAGTCATACAGGGGTATTATGATTTTTCAAAAAAGTGTTAAACAATAATATGTCTTTTTAAAATTTGCACATCTACTTTTAACAGGTCATGTTGGATAATTGTTTACTAGTTATATTTCTGAATTGTGAATTTTATAATTTTATATTTATGTTTTGAATAAACAAGGGATCGTATCATGCTGTGATAAGCAGTAACCACTAAATATCAGTGTCTTAACTCGTTAACATTTATTTTTCATTTATGTAAACCCATGTGAGAGCTAACTGCTCTCTTGGGCACTTCCTTCAGTTATGAGTACAGAACTGCCTGTCTCCAACTACTTGCAGCTCTGTCACTTGGAACACATGGCTTCCAGGGTTGCTATGTCAGGGGAAGAGAGGGTCCCATGCTGACTTCTCACCGCCTCAGCCTGGAGGGAACACACTTGTCTTCCTCTTGCAATCCATTGGTTCAGCTAAATGCAAAACCATAGGGAGAGAGGGGAACTAGGTATTCCTGAGCAACAACAAACGCTGCCACACACATATTCTTCACTGTTTGCTAATAGGCAATTTACGGTGTCAAAGTTCTTTGTATAAAAACAGTTTCTGACTCTCCTTTGCTACAGACTTTTTTTGTTTGCTATTTGCCTTTTAATGTGTCTTCTACTCTGAATTTGCAAAGAGAGCTTTCTGTTACAAGTACTGAAAACACCCAGGAAGATTCAAGAAGTGTCATTATATTATTTGTGTTAAAAATACGTCAGAGAAAGGCATGTCAATCTTCAAGTAATTGTTTCTCTAAAGAACTCTATGAGTTAAGTCCTGAAGTAGGTGACTTAGCGTGAAGGAAGAAAAGTGCCTACAATGAACACTATTAGATCAACTGGTTTACGTAAGAAATGGGCTACTTGACTTGAAATGAGAGGTTCAGGTACTTATTTTTTCTAGTGGTTCTAGAACTTGTCTTGCTTTCATTATGGTTAACATTTTTCCCAGAAGATCACTTGGATTCTGTCTTCTCGGAAGAAGTGCACCCACACAAGTGAATTAAAATCTAAGCTAAATTCAGCTTTGTTCAAATGTGCCTCCACCTAGTATCTCTTCTCTGTTCCCCATCCTCCATTCCACCCACAGCCCTAGGAAGAAAGGAAGACAGTATGAATTTATTCATGCTTAAAACTAAATTGAGCTATAAAATCTGTTTATTTCCTTGACATCTCTACTAACTACTAAGACTATGAGGATTGCATTTAAACATGAGCATTTATTAAAACTCTTTAATAGCCATGGCTCTGTGATCCACCCTAAGTGAGGCAAAAATTTTGATGTAAACTTTATTTTTGTAGCCTACAGACAAGCTTTGCTATTTCCTCATGCTTTTCCTTTATTCCTCTTTCCCAGTTTCTTGCAACAAATGTTTCATTATTTTAACAGTTGTCATCTTCCCGCAAAGTTCATTATGCAGGTCAAAATCACATGCCATTTTTTAATGAAAACAGCAATTCAGCTTAGCCCAGTGCATTTATTCTGGGTTATTTGAATGCAGATTTTTCACCTAGAAATGTTTTAATTAATTTGAATTTTGATTGAACTCTTTGTTTCTGAAATTGCTTTTCTGTACTTCTTTATGTAATCTTTCCCTTGATTTCCACTACCTTTGCAGTTTCATTTGCTTTTCATTTTATTTTTATTTGATTTTATACTGTGTTAAAGCAATCAAGGATAAAACATCTCTACCTTCTTCCAAATGCAGCTTATCACTAATTCAGTTTTGCTAAGAAATGATTGTTAAATAGGAAAAAAGGAATAAAATCCCAACAAGGTAATGACTCATACTAGTTAGTACAAACTTTTAACCAGCAGAGTAAGCTGATTAAAATCCGAGTTGTTATCTACTAGTAGGAGGTGTAGGTAGGAAGATGGCAGTTTCCCTAATGAAATGGAATTTATTGAGTACCTGAATATTACAGAGTCTGTTCTATTGAAACATGCTGTATGCATTCAGCATTGAAAGAAAAATGCCAGCCGGGTGCGGTTGCTCATGCCTGTAGTCCCAGCTACTTGGGAGGCTGAGGCAGGAGAATGGCATGAACCTGGAAGGTGTAGCTTGCAGTGAGCTGAGATCGTGCCACTGCACTCCAGCCTGGGCGACAGAGCCAGACTCCAACTCAAAAAAAAAAAAAGGCTGTGCACGGTGCCTCACGCCTGTAATCCCAGCACTCTGGGAGGCCGAGGCGGGTGGATCACAAGGTCAGGAGATCGAGACCATCCTGGCTAACATGGTGAAACCCCGTCCCTACTAAAAATACAAAAAAATTAGCCGGGCGTGGTGGCAGGCGCCTGTAGTCCCAGCTACTCGGGAGGCTGAGGCAAGAGAATGGTGTGAACCCAGGAGGCGGAGCTTGCAGTGAGCAGAGATCGCGCCACTACACTCCAGCCTGGGTGACAGAGCGAGACTCCGTCTCAAAAAAAAAAAAAAGAAAGCCTGACGCTGTTATAACTGATGAAAATCAAAGCTACATTTCAAGAGCCTAACAAGACAAACAGAAGTGGAATGGAAGATTGTCAGGTACATTCATTTCAGCTTGCAGAAATGGGATCCTTGCCCTGTAAAGCAAGTTATGAGTACGCATGAGAGGTTTTATTATAAATCGCTCTTTTTCTAGGAGGTGTAAAAACGCTGAAGAATTTAGCAGATTAGGTGATCCTCACCATCATTAATTCAGTAGTAATAGGTAAAGCATTTATTGTGAAGGACATCACCAGATAGCATAAGTGCAACCTTTATCTAAATTGGATAACACCATTCTAAAAAGATAGATCGTGGACTTCCTTGAAGTTTATGAGGTATTTTACATAGATTAGTTTTAGGAAGCTCATTAAGATCTAGGATCCTAGAAGGAAGAGTTAGAATACTGAAGTCTGTAAGCTCGCCAAATTCCTAAGTGTTTTTAGCTCTTTGGTGGCAGAGGGAAGAGAGTTTTGTTCACAAACATATGGCCAAAGTTGATAAGATCTAATTATATGTTTGCAGCTGTTTCAAATCTGTAAATATCTGAAGTTGGTCAACATTATCAACACATGACAAAGGCAGTATAAATAAAGGAAATTAGCTAAAAATTGAAACAGCAACAATAACCCCTTTTGAAGGGAGGAAATTAGGAGCTGAGTTTTCTAAGTGTGACTTAAACAGGATAAAGAACAGAACAACAATGTTGTACGTACATAAAAAGTTTGCACCTCATTAACAAGCGTTCTGGAACCAATTTGTGTGTATAGGAAGACCTCTGATAAAAATTCTCAACAGTTTGAATACAGTTTTAACAAACATAATATCAGCTGCATTAAAGGACTACTTTGATTATTTATATAATACTTACAAATACAATTAAAGGTTTGTAACAGACTCATTAAGTGGTTTAAAAAAATAACCTTAATATAAAGATTTGCATCTGTCCAGTGAAAGACTATATTCAGCCCTAATAAAATTTGGCTAAATAAGCAGGAATGATGTATTATACATGGGATTATCCATTTTCCAAAACAAAATAACAACAAAAAATCATATTAAGAACACAAAAAGTTACAAATAAGGGGCAACTTGTGTGTTTAAATGCAAGACTATCAATGGGAAAAGTGGAGGGAATAATGGATGTTATGATTCAAATATTAAAATAAATTTTAAACAGGAAAATTAAACAGTTTTATTTTTACTTATGAGAAAAAATAGAGAAACCTACATTTTTACAATTTTTCTCTTCCCTTAAAGTCTCCTACTGAAATCTGTTATGTCTGAAACAAAATATACAATACATTTACCAAATAAAGGTAATCATTCTGTCATGTGAAAATAATTACTGTTATAAGTTGAATGCCTATTATTCATTTAGGTATGTATATATGCCTATGTGTGTGTACACGTACACAGTACACAGACCCCCATAAACATCTTTTCCTTTTAGGAGGCCACAAGAGGCAACAATTTGTTATGTACAAAAGAGAGAGAAGTAATATTCTGGATTGATTCAGACAATTGGACTGATAAAGCAGTTCTCTGAGTATTTGTGGGTTTACCATCCATCAAATGGAACATGTGTTTTACCAAGGCCATGTACCACTTCATGCTAATTAGATTTAATTGGTGTGTCATTATCAATACAATTGGCTAGTGTGATGTTCTACAAAATGTCAAGATGGTGAAGGTCACTGAGGATGGTATCACAGAGAACGGAATCACCATGGGAATTGAGAAAAACACATTTACCAAATTGGAAGCTGGATACCAAGTGTTTATTGTGCTAAAAGAAAAACTGTTGACAAACTAAATGTAACAGAGTTTAACTGAGCAAAATACAGCTCACCATCAGAATAGGTACAGAGAGACTCGGGCTGCCACATGGTCCGGTAACGCTTGTGGACAGAAAAAGGAGGTGAGACACAGAAACAGCTGGATTGGTTACAGATCAGAGTCTGCCTTATTTGAAAATGGTTTGAACAGTCAGCCACCTGTAATTGGCTGAAACTCAGCTTCTGTGACTGGCTGGAACTTGGCTACTGGTTATAAGAATGGGATACAGTATATTTCCACATCCCATTAGGTTACAGTTCACTGTGTATGGAGAAATCTTTAGAATAAATGTAAAATATATAAGGAGGCAGCATTAGGCTAAACTTTACAATTCTCGCATTTGGTCAACTTCCCAAAATTTTGGGCAAAATTGAGAAATTGATCAAAACTTTAGGCATTGATGTCAATCTGTCGCCATCATAAATTGACTTATTCGCTTTCAAATCTCACTGGAAAATAGCAGAACATGAGTTCATGTCCTTTGTAGGGACATGGATGAAACTGGAAAACATCATTCTCAGTAAACTATCGCAAGGACAAAAAACCAAACACTGCATGTTCTCACTCATAGGTGGGAATTGAACAATAAGAACTCATGGACACAGGAAGGGGAACATCACACTCCGGGGACTCTTGTGGGGTGGCGGGAGGGGGGAGGGACAGCATTAGGAGATATACCTAATGCTAAATGACGAGTTAATGGGTGCAGCACACCAACATGGCACATGGATACATATGTAACAAACCTGCACATTGTGCACATGTACCCTAAAACCTAAAGTATAATAATAATAAAAAAAAAAGAAAATAGCAGAACAGTGGATTTTGTGAGGTGGGAACAAGGAAATGAAACCACTAAAAAAACTTGATTGGTTAACATCAGATTACTTCTGGTTACCTTTCTGGCAAAGGTTAGAGCAGATAGGACTTCCTTATTATGCTGGAATTTCCTGATTTTAGGAGAAAAAAAATGGTTTGTTATGGGATCTATCTTCTTTCTTAAAGTTTCCATTTGATGATGTCACATTTAGCATGAATGACTCCATTTTGATTTGGTCTGGTATGTTGGGGCCTAGTGCATGAGCTCAGTCCAAAACAATGGCCTCCCGTCATTTTATTTAACAATTTCCCCCTTTTGGTCACATTCTTAGGTAGATGAGAGTGTGACCAAAATTTAGGGCTTTAGTGCTATTCTCAGTTACCATCATTTTAAGTTTTCAGTCTCAACACATTATTCAAAGCTTATGGTATCTTCATGATCATGCATGCATTTTTAGTGACAATAACCCATCTATAAACATGATTGAATATTTCACTTGGTTAAATTAGTGTTAGCCCATTTTACTTCTACATAAGCCATTTGGTTTCTGCAAGGGTTATCCTGCTGAATTGAATTGGAATATAATGGGACCACCAACTCTGTCTCATTTAAGTCCTCGAGGGTAGTGCTAACACTGCTTCCAATTTACTATCTCGGCTGAGGAGAAAAGCAGTTTCAGGGATGTCCAATTGATATTTCCTACCATAATGACTCTTACTTTACGAGTTAAGGATTCTACCAGCACCCGAATATATCCATCCTAAATATACACCTGAGGACAGAGGGAACAACTACTGGATGAGTCTGCTGAGCCATGTGATCCACTGATCCACTGGTGGACCAAGGACCAAATTTATTCTGGCCTCCATAAGCTTTCACTCTAACAAGGACTGTGCTGGGTGTTTATTTCATTTCATTTCATTTCATTTCATTTCATTTCATTTCATTTCATTTCATTTCATTTCATTGCATTTCAGACAGGGTCTCACTCTGTCTCCAAGGCTGGAATGCAGTGGCATGATCACAGTTTACTGCAGCCTCAACCTCCCAGGCTCAAGCAATCCTCCCACCTCAGCTTCCCAACTAGCTGGGACTACAGGTGCGTGCCACCACGCCCAGGTAATTTTTTTTAATTTTTAATAGAGACGAGGTCTCACTATGTTGCCCAGGCTGGTCTTAAACTCCTGAGCTCAAGCAATCTCCCAGCTTGACTTCCCAAAGTGCTGTAATTACAGGCATCAGCCACCATGCCTGGCCTTGTGATGGAGTTTTGACTCTTCCATTAATAAGCTTAGTTCAAGCCTGGCAACCAACATCCTTCACAAAATCTCAAATTTTTCTTCATTAAGGGGACCAATCAGTGGGTGCAATGTTTGTGAATTCATTTGATCTGGAAACATTATAGTGACCTTCCATTTATTAGTTTCTGATTTTTTTTTCTGGTGATATAATTTATCATCAGCTGCCCACCTATCTCATCCTGGAACACTGATCTATTAGTCATCGCCATAGATACCTGTGGCTCAGGGTAATGTGATTGCTACTTTGTCCTCATTATCATTGTACTGATCACATCCACCTGGCCTCTATTAGCAGTGCAGCCCCAAAGAGGTCAGATTTCTAGCATGCCCTCCTTCCAATTCTGGAAAGAAGCCATCCATCCCAGCAATCACCTTAAAGATACCAGGGATCCCTTTTTCGTGATTCTCTAATGACTCAGTAAAGAGAATGTCCTTTGGGCTCCCCCTGGGGACATAGTCACGTGGTGGACACTCTCCTCTCACATAATAAACATATTTTAACATATCCGTACTCTAAGGAACTTTTTGACTCCTTCTTCTGTCAAAGTCACAGTGGCATACGCATCTCATTTACCTTTGATCTTTCTAATGTCCAAGCTTCAAGGAGACATTCTGGTAGCCAGAATCTACTCCTCTGGCTTTATATATATATGTGTGTATATATATATATGTATATATATGTGTGTATATATATATGTATATATATGTGTGTATATATATGTATATATATGTGTGTGTATATATATGTGTGTATATGTGTGTATATGTATATGTATATATGTATATGTATATATATGTATATGTGTATATATATATATGTTTGGAGACGGAGTTTTGCTCTTGTTGCCCAGGCTGGAGTGCAATGGTGCAATCTTGGCTCACTGCAATCTGCCTCCAGGGTTCAAGCGATTCTCCTGCCTCAGCCTCCCAAGTAGGTGGGATTACAGTCATGTGCCACCATGCCGGGCTAATTTTGTATTTTTAGTAGAGATGGGGTTTCTCCATGTTGGTCAGGCTGGTCTCAAACTCCTGACCTCAGGTGATCCACCCACCTTGGCCTCCGAAAGTGCTGGGATTATAGGCATGAGCCACTGCGCCCGGCTCCTCTGGCTATTTTTGCCAGGATTTTAAACTAAAAGTGTCAGGAGAATGCTTTAATAAGTTACCTCTTGTCCAGCCTTGCATTCTGCCAATGTCTCAATCTAACATCCTTCCACTCCTATGTATGCACTCCTGGATCAGGTGAGCCAGGTCCTGTCATTCTTTTGTTGTATACCGCATTTCCTCCTAGAGTAGGGATTGTATCTCCCTCCTCAGTCTATGCTAAGACCTGACTCTAATTATTGGAGGCCACAGGTAAAGGTGAGAAAAGGCTTTATGACCTTACATGACCTCACTCTAGGTGTGGTCTTTGCATTGTCTCCAGGCAAGGCGGAGGGGGCCGGGACGGGCTGCTGTCTTCTACAAAAGGGGAAGGAGCTGTTTTAACTGCCTGGGAGAGTTCGGGAGAATCTGGGAATTCATGATTCTCCCGCTCCTAGAGCCAAGTGAGACTTCAGAGCCCCACTCTTTTCCTTACATGAACCTGACCTTATCAGAGAGGACCTGAGAAGTCTGTGTTTTCATTCTCCTTGTAGTTCTATTACCCTCTCCGTGTAGTCCTGGACTGAGTTCTTAAATTTTTAATCATAGTCAGCCCTAAAGTATAATTGTCCACGTGATGTTCAATTCCATTAGCTACCGCATAACCTAACACTTTACTCTCCGTGTGTACCTCATATTAATCTGCTTGTGGAAGGCAGGGTAAGTGCTTAATCCTTATAGGTAATGACACATCATATGCTGGTTGGCCAGGTCTGGAAAAATGGTTTCCTAAGGGAACTCAGGCTGGAAGGGGTGGCATAGCCTAATCCCACCTGATTGCATGGGCTGAGAATTATGGAATGGTGATATATCAAAAGAAGGAAGAAACGATTATTGGCAGGTAAAAGAGCATAGCTGTCTTCCACACTGAATGATTGAGATACTATTGCACACAAGAAAGGAGTCAGAGTAAAAAGAGGTTTTAAGGTTCGATGGGTCTGACCATTTAAAAATGTTGAAGTCATTGCAAATATAGAGAATGCTGAAGCTATCAAGGAAATAAAAATGAGGCCAAATAGATTTATACCTAATTAAATATGAGTTGAATTAGAAAAAGCATAAACAAGCCTTTTACTAACTGAACCAACTTAACCACATGAAGAGAGTTCATAATAGAAGGTTTAGATTAATAGTTCCTGTTATAAAAGGATTTTATGTAATTATTAGCTGAATTCCCTTTAATAGTTACCTAAATTTATGGGTTGAATAATGAGTTGGCTTGCATTCTCTCATTTAGCAATAAACAGTAAACAAAACAAACACACAACAAAACAAAACAAAATAATAAATGTATTTGAACACCTGCTAAACTGTACTAGCTGCCGAGGAATCACGCTCCCGTATTCATTCTAGGAGGAGAACACAGAATATTAAGAATTTAAATAGCAATTGAGATAAATGCGAAGGAGAAAAATGAAGCAGCATAAAGGAAATAGAGATGTCAGGGAGGCTTCTGTTTTATCAGTGAAGAATCAGGGAAGGCTTCACTGCTAAATTTTCATTTAAGTGCTCAATAGATGAAGTGCATGAAATATATAAACCAACAGATGAGACACACACATATATTTATCTATATATACACCTATCTATGAACAGGTACCTAATCTTCAGGGAACGGAAGAATAAATCTGAATAATGTATTCTAAAAAGCTCAATAGCACGTATATAAGCTTTTACTATGTCCACAGAATTTGATCAGTGGAACGTATTAAAGGCCTAAAAGCAGTCAATATATTAAAGTAAAATGTAACCAGCGTTCTCTGATTAAAATGTAATGCACTTAGACCTTATAAACAAACAAGTTACAACTTCTCAAGTTTTTAGAAATTAGAAAACACTTGTAAATAAATTTTGGATTCCTGAGAAAATTAAAGTTGCAATTACAGTATATTTAGTAATTAGCAGCAACTTGAACACTGTGGGCTATAGCCAAGGTTAGAATTTACAACGTTAGGTAATTCAACTACTCTTATTAATCACAAAATGAAAATAATTCAAGAAACATTTATCTAAAGAGGCTAGAAAGAAAACAAGAAGAATAAAAAGGTAGAAGTTATAGGAAGAATAATTCACAAATATAAAATCAGAAAATAATGGCTCAGGCAACATAGAAAGACAACTTGCTAAGGAGATCCTTTATATTTTAACTTTTTATATACCAATAATATAAAAATATAAAATTCTAGGGAAAAATAATGATAAAACTGCTAATAAAAATATATTTTTGGCCAACTGCAGTGGCTCGTGCCTGCAATCCCAGCACTTTGGGAAGCCAAGGCAGGCGGATCACTTGAGGCCAGGAGTTTGAGACCAGCCTGGCCAATGTGGTGAAACCCCACCTTTACCAAAAAATATCAGCCAGGCATGGTGGCATGCACCTGTAATCTCAGCTACTCAGGAGGCTGAGGCAGGAGAATCACTTGAACCAGGGAGGCAGAGGCTGCAGTGAGCCGAGATTGCACCTCTGCACTCCAGCCTGGGTGACAGAGCGAGACTCCATCTCAATAAATAAATAAATAAATAAAATATATTATTAATATATACTTAAGTTACCATGCATGACTCCATTTGAAAATGTGATTTGCCCAGGAGTGTTGTACAGAAAAATATAAATTACATAATCGTCTCATTTAACCTATTCAATGATATTAAGCATGAACAATGAAAAGGTAACGGGAAAAATTAATAGAGGAATGAAAGGCACCTACCAGATTAATTTTCCTCTAAATGAATTAGCCTCATATTAATAATTTACAATGAAGTAATATGAAGACCAGGAAATACATAACGTGTACACTATTTAAAACCACCATGGTGTGAGAGTCAGACAATATTCAAATCCTAATCTCTGAAACATAGGCTTTTCACAAACATTTTGATGTGATGCATTTTAAATGTTCCCTTCAATTACTTTCATCTCTCTTCCACCAGTTTCTTTCCCTCCCCTATACCATAATCACCCATGTCCATATAAAGGATGAAAGATGACATGGAGACCCTTCGTTATATGAAAGGAACTGACTCAGGAAAGGAAGCAACATTCACCTTTCATTATGAGGGATCTTGTCTTGTCTTTACTATTGATTCAATAACTATTTAAGTGCTTGTAAAGGACAGACTCTGTTCTCAGTGCTAGAGCACTCCCCTAAGAGAACTGGCTTGAAAAATGTTTAAGGCGCATATGCTACAAAGAGACATTCTATTCTCTTGTTCTTAAATTATCTGTAGAACATGTAAGACCTGTGACTTGGACAATGAATCGCAGCTCAGAAACTAAAAGATAATGGTCAAGGTCACACCTATGTTACTAGAAAGTATATTAATCAGAGTGCTGGTGGGAGAGAGTTAATACATGCAAATTGGGTAATTAGAGGAAATTAAAAATGGGGGAGTTTAAAAATTAAAAACAGAACAATCATGTGATTCCGCAATTCCACAACTAGGTGCATATCCAGAAGAAAAGAAATCAGTCAGTATAAGAAATATCTGCCAGGTGCGGTGGCTCATGCCTGTAATCCCAGCACTTTGGGAGGCTGAGGCGGGCGGATCATGAGGTCCGGAGATCAAGACCATCCTGGTCAACATGGTGAAACCCTGTCTCTACTAAAAATACAAAAATTAGCCAGGCTTGGTGGTGGACGCCTGTAGTCCCAGCTACTTGGGACGCTGAGGCAGGAGAATGGAGTGAACCCGGGAGGCGGAGGTTGCAGTGAGCCGAGATCATGCCACTACACTCCAGCCTGGACAACAGAGCGAGACTCTGTCTCAAAAAAAAGAAAAAGAAAGAAAGAAATATCTGCATTGCACTCTCACGGTCATTACAGCATTGTTCACAAGAGCCAAGATATGGAATCAACCTAAGTGCTCATCAACAAGCCAGACAAACAGTAGAGATAGATCTGGAGACAAAAACAGGGTATCCCAAATAGAAAGAATTTTAGAGATTTGGTGATTTTCCTTAAGATGTGGCACCTGCTCTATGACTGGTGTATTCTGGAATGTGCTGTAAGACTTTTTCTAATTTTGCAAAAACTAAATTAGCATAAATAATATACTAATATGTTATATTAGTATAATATCAATAATAATATAACATACTCATATGTCGTAATTCTGCGGAAGGACAGGCATGCCCTCCCATTGCTTGACCACATGATATAGTTATGAAACTGGCTTATACATTTTTAAGTACTAGTCTTTAGACATAATTTCTAGATCTTTAATACCAGGTTTGTTTTTAACATTTACAGGGCCTGGAGCAAGAGCAGAAAGGAGGCCCATATACCATATGTCAAATATTTAAAAGTTACATATCAAGCTAACAAACTGTTAAATAAAATCTGATCTATCCTCTATTCTTGACAAATATATCTTCAGAATTACAAAATTGAAAGATGTGTTCAAAGATTTAGCTTTTATATGACTGAAAGTTGGCAAAATACCAAAGATGAGTCAATTTACTTATTACTGTACATGTCTGCTGTTCTGTTCATAAGCTAGCAATCTTTAAGTAATGTAATAAAGATACATATAATTCAAAAATAATTATGCATTTTAATAGCATTTATTTTTATTGCTTTCATTCTAGTAAAAAGTTATTATGTTTATACAATCAATACTTTCACCTAATTGATACACTATTGATAAATTGATTTAAAGTCTTATAAATATAAATGCAGTGAAAGTTTGTGTTTTATATTTTAAAATATAAAATCTTTTGTATTTTAAAGTGTTTTTATTACTTAATAATTATTTTAATAATTAAGAACTATATTCATATTAAAACAATCCAAAATATATTTTAAACAACATTATCTTAAACGTTTTTGAAAGTTATTTTTCTTCTAAAATATTCAAAAACATATATAAAATTAAAAGGTAAAATACAAATTATAATTAGTAAATATCACAACTTAAAATCGGAATCATTTAAACAAATGGAATTTTAATTTATCTTTTGAAAATTTAAGTTTTGTTATATTTGTTTTATAAAAGTATTAAGAATTGAGCATTCAATGTCTATTTATTTGACATGCAAAGAATTGGCATTAAGATTCATCATTGTTTTACTAAATCTAGATATTTATTAATAGAAATTCAAAGTATGATAACTTTTAGAATTACGCAGCTGTTGTGAATACCTGCAGAGTCATGATTTGGAGCATGAGAAGTGAAAAACTGGAATCTCAGCACTACTAAACAAAGGCTACTTTGTTAATCCAATAATTTATTGCTCTCTGACTATCTCAAAAGGCAGATTTGGTAAGATAATTACTTAATTACTTTGTCTTCTTTTTGAAGAATTTTGCCCTTCAATTACTCTCTTCTCTGAGGAAGCCTCTGTCCCTTACATTGATTTTGGCCCAAACCCACAGATCACTGCATTTTGGCTTAGTGGACTTTAAATACAAGAACAGAGTACAGAAGAAGCAGAGATGTGTTCTTGTGGGGTCTGAAAGGTGTTAGTTATGGGCACAAATGTTTAGGACCAGAGAGAGTGCTGTGTCTGCTGGATCCGGCTTCTGAGTCAGGCACCCGTGTGTTTGCAAATGAATTCTATGTGTGCACTTGTGCCCTGAAAAACCATCTGAAGTTCAATACTCAGGCTTGGGCCCCGCTTGCTCATACCGAAGGTTGGTTCTTAATCCTAAGCAGTAAAATGTATTTTTTAAAAGATGAAAAGATACGCATTCAAATATATATGCCTATATATGTCCACGTTATCTTATATTTCTACTATGCATCTAGTGGGCGTGAAGGTGTTCACACTTGTTTTATTAGCATGTAAATGCAGATTTATCTAACAAGCATACTTAACTCTCTAGACATCAACCTTATCAGGTAATTCTTGCAATATTAGAAAAATGACAACTATGCAATGAGTTTCCATCTTCAGTTGAACTCTGATTCAGTTCAACTAGTAATCCTCTTAAAGAGATATATAGATGTAGTACTGTATGTCATGTAAACTGTAACCGTCAGTGTTAATTGCCCAGAATCTGAAGTTTCTCTCCCAGTTACAAAGTTATGGGCTAGCCTATTTGAGAAGCAAAATGGATTCATTTTGCACTGTGGGAAGATTTGGCTGTGGCAAAGCTTTTTTGTTGATGTTGTTACTAAAATTGCATTCTCCAAATTTAGTACTTACTCAAAATTCATATGTTTAGAGTTACAACTAAAAATCTGTGTCTCACAGTGTTTGAATTTAGTTTAAGCCAAGTGAGTTTCTTTTTCTTTTTTTTTTTTTTAGTTGGCATGGGCATCACATTTCTCTCAGAGAGGAAATTTATAAATTATTTAAAAATAAATAAGGTCTGATATGTACGTTTTAATCTTTCAGATTATAGACTATAATTGCAAATGTTTTGGTTTAATAAAAGTCTCTAAATCTTAAAAACAAATTGTGGTAATTTCCTAAACTTGAACTAAAACTATAGTCCTTCATCCCTTCATCTTTTCTAGAGAACTACAGATGGGCTAATTACTTTTTTTTTTTTTTGAGACAGAGTTTCATTCTGTCACCTAGGCTGGAGTGCAGTGCCATGATCTTGGCTCACATCAACCTCTGCCTCCTGGGTTCAAGCGATTCTCCTGCCTCAGACTCCCAAGTAGGTGGGATTACAGGTGCATGCCATCATATGCAGCTAATTTTTGTATTTTTAGTAGAGACAGGGTTTCACCATATTGGCCAGGCTGGTCTTGAACTCCTGGCCTCAAATGATCCGCCTGCCTGGGCCTCCCAAAGTGCTGGGATTCCAGGTGTGAGCCACTGCACCCGGGCTGGGCTGATTGCTTTTAAATATAAAGAAAACAATGACAAAATACATTGGTTAATCACAATCATATATTAATATGGTTTGGCTGTGTCCCCAACCAAATCTCAAGTTGAATTGTATCTCCCAGAATTCTTGCATGTTGTGGGAAGAACCCAGGCGGAGGTAATTGAATCATGGGGGCCGGTCTTTCCCATGCTATTCTCGTGATAGTGAGTAAATCTCACGAGATCTGATGGGTTTATCAGGGGTTTCCGCTTTTGCTTCTTCCTCATTTTCTTTTGTTGCTGTCATGTTAGAAGTATGTTAGTGTGATTTGCCCAGCTGGGCTCCTGTAATCCCAGCACTTTGGGAGGCCGAGGCGAGCGAGGCCGGTGCATCACCTGAGGTCAGGAGTTGACGACCAGCCTGGCCAGTATGGTGAAACCCCGTCTCTACTAAAAAAAAAAAAAAAAAAAAAAAAAAATTAGCAGGGCATGGTGGCTCTCCCCTGCAGTCCCAGCTACTCAGGCGGCTGGGGCAGGAGAATCACTTAAACCTGGGAGGCGCAGGTTGCAGTGAGCCGAGATGGCGCCACTGCACTCCAGCCTGGGCAACAACCGCCAGACTCCGTCTCAAAAAAAAAAAGAAAAAAGTGCCTTTCACCTCCAGCCGTGATTCTGAGGCCTCTCCAGCCGTGTGGAACTGTAAGTGCAACTAAACCTCTTTTTCTTCCCAGTCTTGGGTATGTCTTTATCAGCAAAGTGAAAACGATCTTTTATATATATATATGCGTATTAGCTATGGTAAGGAATTTACTTAATCTGGAAACACACACGAGTAGTTTAAATATATACTTTTGGTTTAGAAGTTCATTTAGGGATTTGGGGTTGACCCCAATTTTCTGTTAAAACTCTACTTTTTCTTTGGCTTTATTCCTTGTTATGAGAAAAAATTAAACTAAAGGAAAATAGAACCGATATGATGTAAATTGCAATCTGTAAATCTCTAAACCTTACTGGTGACGGTGGCACACACATAAATTACACTCATGAATGAAGACAGTTGGGACAAAAGTTCAGAGTTGTTTTATTACACAGAGTTCATGACCAGTAGCTAAGTTCCTCTTCCTTTATGTAATGGAGGTGGGGTAGAGGGAAAAAAAGGAGAGAAAAAGAACTCTTTAGTGAGTGTTTCCTTAACAACAAATCAACTTCTTAGACTCCTGGGCATTTGCGATAAGTGTAGTGCATTGCTGCGAATATCACACACTGTGGCATGTCTGAAACAGATTCACAGTATTTCAAAATGTTCCTGCCGATGCTATAAAGTAAAGGCTATCAACAACTAAGCATATTTATGATTTCAAAAAGGCTCTAGCGTTTAGAATATCTCAAGTCGAAATTTAAGAGCTATTACTCTATTAATTATGGTGAACTTTTATGGGGCTTATATGGTTACATCATCTATTTTTATTCTTTAGAAGTGGTATCTTCCGAAGGTTTTGAAAACTGGTAATGATCTAGTCAAATTTGTCTAGCATTCATATTTTGTTTGGTTCACCCAGCTTTTAAAAAAATAAGTTATTAATGAATAATCCTTTTAGACAGTGCTATAGTCCTTACAATGGCCTATTTTGTAATATCAATTTCATTAGAAATTGTTAACAAATATCTTTGAGTTTTGCTTCTCCCGTCATTTCTATTTTCTCTTCATGAAATCTTATTGTCTGCGTATTATGCATGTATATATGCATAAATTTATCTATTGGCTTCAGTTCTCTCTTTTGTGTCTTTAATAATTTTTTTAAAGCATTCTTTATAACCATCCTGAATTTTGGGTGAATTTATCCACACTATTCTTCAGTTCTCTGATTTTCTCTTTGAAAATGTCTTTTTGGGAGTATGCCATCTATGGAGTCTTTTATTTCAATGACTGAAATTTTTATTTCTAGATTTCAAATTGCTTATATTTTATAAATACCTGTCTTTGTTTCATTTATGCCATTTTTGTCCAAAAAATGTTTGTGGTTGTTATTTTACCTTATCTCTGCAAGAATTTAAAAATTGTTGGGATGCTGTCATCCAGAGCCTGGACTTATAGTGATACTTGGGTTGCTCTGCTACAGTGAGAGTGGACATATTGCAGGTCGTGTGGATAACCAGTAGAGAATTAGGTAGGCCCAGAGTACTGACTTTGAGGCAGACTCAGTTTTCCTTCTAACAGATTGCTCTGTATATGCTAAACCCTGCATGGAACACTTTAGGCCCCACTTGTACTACAGAAATCAAAATTCCCATATGCCTTTGCCTCAATGCCTACCTCACTCTTTTATGAGTTTTTTAGTCCACATTTAGAAATAAACTCTATAATCACGTTTTATTCTTCTTGATCTCACCGTAGATTCCATCCACAGTGATGAAATTGGAAGGATTTTTCAGAATGTGAATATACACATTTATTTCTAAAAAAATTTTTTTTTTTTTTTTGATATGAAGTCTCACTCTTGTCCCCCAGGCTGGAGTGCAATGGCACAATTTCGGCTCACTGCAACCTCTGCCTCCCTGGTTCAAATGATTCTCCTGCCTCAGCCTCCCGAGTAGCTGGGATTACAGGTGCCTGCCACCACACCCAGCTAATTTTTGTATTTTTAGTAGAGACAGGGTTTCACCATGTTGGCCAGGCTGGTCTCGAACTCCTGACCTCAGTTGATCTGCCCGCCTTGGCCTCCCAAAGTGCTGGGATTACAGGCGTGAGCCACTGAGCTTGGCAAAAAATTCTTATTTAATGGTCAATCATAGAGTTTGATATTACAATCTGTATTCCTTTGCAAACACTACCATGACAAAATACTGTAAACTGGGTGATTTCGTTGGCAGAAATTTCCTGTTTCACAATTCTGGAGGCTAGAGTCCGAAATCAAGATGTTGGCAGGATTGATTCCTTCTCTCCTTGGCTGGTTGGCCATGTTCTGTGTCTCTTCTCATTGTTTTCCCTCTATGCTCCAATTTTCTCTTTTTACAAAGACACCAGACATATCCAGTTCATGCCCACCCTAATGACTACATTTTAACTTGATTATCTCTGTAAAGACCCTAGCCCCAAATAAAGCCACATTCTTAGGTACTGTGTTTTAGGACTTCAACCTGTGAATTTGGTTGGGCACACACTTCAACTCATAACAGTTCATACAGGGCATCATTCTGTAGGTGCCAGATTAACTCAGAATTTATGTTTGCAGATAGATTTAATATATTCTTACTCTACACTTCTGATTTGAATTATTTGAAATACATTTTCCATAAGCTTATGGGTAAAATAATGTTTTCCATTCTTCTAGGTCTGCTAAAGTGCCAGTGGATGTTTTTAAACATAATTCATAAATTAACAGAGCATCATAGTTGAATAGCCATTGGAGACCATTTATTCATTCTACCCATTTTAACAGTGTATGCTTAATACAATAATGGTAAACCAAACAAATATGCTATCCCTGCAGTAGGGCTTATGGCTCTAAGGAGAATCAGCCCCTTGATCTCTTTGAGGACTTTTGATGGGTATATGGTCCCTTGGTCATTTAACCAGGAATAATTGGGCAAACAGGATCTCTAGTCCTTGCTACAAATAGTTCACCTTCCAAAAGGCAGGATTCTTTTACCAATCCAATAGATGTGATGACAACCTCCCTTCATCATTTCCTTGAAGGTCTTCAAGGAAAGGAAACATGATTGGAAAATATTTCTTGAAAATATCTTATTTACATCAAATATCCCTATAAATCTAACCCATGGTGAATTTTGTTGTCCTCAGAGCCATGTACTCTAGCAATAAAAATAAGTCCAATCTACTTTGCATATATTAACCTATCAAATATTTGAAGATGCCTTTATGTCTCTTCTGCTTTACCTTTTCTTTAAGCCATTGCTAGTTTTTAGTTCTGTTTTTTTTTCTCCCCCACCATTCACCATATGGTAGTTTCTGTTCCAACCAGTCTCTTTTAGAACTATTTTAGTGAGTTTATATAGCGTGGGTTCCAGAAATGCGAAACATTAATCCAGAAAAACATTTCTTTGGAAAATAAATGGAGTTCTTACAAAAACTAAATTTGTTAAACGTGATAAAGCATACAGTGTATTGATAAATAAATATTCCAGACTTAATTTATAAAAAATGTTGAGTGTTCCTTAGAAGGATAGGCAGGAAGGAAGCCTTTGAGCAGGCTAAACTTAGTCCAGATGACCTCTAAGGCCTCACAATATGTGAGTAGAGCTGATGCTATCTGCTGATTGGCAGTGTCAGCACCTCCAGTACTTCATATTACAGATGGATAAACCTGATGCCTAAACAATTTAACCAGTGACAAAGCTACAATCAAAACTCAAGGCTGCTGAATTGGAATCATTGTTTAATCCACAAAGAGATGAATTAAGTTTAAATGCCGTATATTTTAACAAATCTACTTTGCCTTTATTTTAAAGGGCACAATGACAAAACATGACATTTGATATTTGGACTTTTGAAACTTCATACCTTTTTCATAAGCCCACAAATTACCATTTTAATTTTCTTTTTGTCAGTAAATGATGCTTGAAACCAGTACCTTCATTGCATCTTGGTATTCACCCTGAGGTCATTCTTAAATATCAGAAATGAAAAATAAAGTAGGGCCTGGAGATGGTTTGAGAGTTGAATTGTAAATATCTATTGGTGTTTACATACATACACATATAAATGCATGAAAAGCTAAATAGTAAATGTTTCAGGGGGATGTCAATGACTTCAATACAGAAATTATCACACATATGCAATAACAGTGACTTTTTATAAAATATGTAAAAATAATGTAGTAATTAAACTTTTGATAATTCACCAATTTTTAAAAAAATAATAAAACCTAATAGCGAGGGGAATGCAAATTACAATCACCATGCAGTTCTACTATACACACTCTAAAATGGTGAAAATAAAACCAAAAGAACAAACTATTGAATTTTAGAATAAAATTATCTTGGGGAAGTGAAACAAAAATATGAATATAAGCAGCAAAAACATATCATATTTCAGGATATAGAAAGGCTACTTCATGTACAGCTTAAAGATGCTTATCAAATCACTTTGGAATTTATATTATATACATTAAATTAAAAGAGTGGAGATAGACTGTTAAAATACCAATATTTACTAAAAATATATTCTATACTGCTACTCAAACTTAAGATGACAAGTTGAACATGTGAACATGTCCCCTTAAAATGTGAGAAAGGATTCAGTCTTGTAGAATTATTTTAAATGATACCCAAGCAAATAATTTTAGTTGAGGCTAGAGTCCAGTTAAAAGCTGTAGCTGGGCAAAGTTTGTGAAACCTTTGTCCACTTTGAAATGTTGGCATCCTTCTTTATCTTGCCCTCAATAGCAACTGTAACCCATCAGCTGCCTGTTTAAACCATGTGGGCAGATGCCCATGAATGCCGGAAGGGGCCTTCTTGGTATTTTATTGGCAATAACTCAAAGCTTATTAAAATCCAGATGGAGAAGGACCTGCAGCATATTTAAGTCCATATGCCCAAATGAGTACTGCAGTATTTAATTGCTTGCATTTCAGTCATAATTCCTTTCCCTTGTGTTACTTTGATTTTCTTCAAAGTGCTTATATAGTCTTTCAGTTGATGTCCCCCTGAATTATCTTTAAAACCTGTTCTAATGCTCATTTGTAAAGCACTTAGGTAAAATTCTATGTATGATGTTTTACTATTTTTATATTGGTGTTAAATGAACATTGAGCCATGAAGAGGCAATTGGGTGAGTCATTTGTGACTCTTTCTATTGTAGCTCTATTAAATTAAAAATGTCTGGTTTTTAATCCAATAATATTTTCCTAAACACATTAAGGCTATTACGTACACATGGCATGCCATCTCTGCAGTTTGGAGAATTAGTAAGAGAGTCCTACTCTTGCAAATACTGTGTCCATTAGCTGACACCTAGAACATACCTCATGTTACTCAAGTCAATAATGCTATTTATGGTTTTAATAACATGAAATCAAAATAATGTTAAATAAAAACAAATCAGTTGTCCCAATGGCCAGGAACTGGAACCTCATAATTCTACACATAGCCATTGGCCTTATTGTCCTCATCTGTTGCCCATGTACTCAATCACAAATCTAAGTCATACTTCCTCTCCTAAATCTTTGTAAGAGACCAGGGGCTCCCTTCTGTGAGTTCTGATTACATTCAAAAAGTCTCAGCACTTGCTTTACACTTATCTTGTACTGTTCTGAAATGTTAATTGCTGCTTCCTGACTTTCTTTTATCTCCCAAATGTATAAGTTTCTGGACACCAAGGACTGTGTCCTATTTTTCTGCAGCCGTACAGCACCTCTTTGTTGTATGCCTTACAGACATTCCACAAAGGTGCTATCTTGGGTGTGTTTCCAGGGTTTGTTTCCATGAGTTCAGAATATGTGGCAACATAGTTGTCCACTTACCACTCGGCAACCCTCATCTGATGCCATGTTTTTAGAGAGCAGAGTCTGTATATGTGCATGTGTGTGTTTGCAAGTTTGCTTTTCATAATTATATCGCTAGCGGTTAGTCCCAGAGTTATAAATGTGGACCATACTTGTCTTTCAGATATTTACGAGTGAAAGAACAAAGGCAGCCATAGGACTTTTGTAGATTTCCTGTTTCACCCTTGACAAATTATCGAACCTCCTTGAATACAGCTCCTTGGCTAACTCTCCTCACTATGACCATCTGGGGAGTTTAGTTAGTAGGTAGAACATTTCTCAAAACAATAGAGAGGAAAACAATCTCTTCTGAATTCAGTTTTAAAACTCTGATTCCATTCATTGTCAATTCTGACATGGCATTAATTAAGGATACATCTTAAGGAAACTTCAAAGTGTTAAGTGACTCACAAGAATGTGGTAGTAAGAATATTCTCATTTAAAATACAGTAAAAAAGATAAAATGACCTAAATGTCATGTTAACAAAACTGCTGGCAAACAGAAATATAATTTGTCTAGAATAGACATTTAGAATAGACAGAGAGTTAAAAAGTCCTTTCACTAAAGTCTTACATTTTTCAACCCACAGAAAATTAAAGTAAGCAGTTAAGAAAAACAAAAAAACAGGAGAAGAGAATTCTAGACACACCTCTACTGCCCGCAGCTGGGAATTATAATTGACTGCAATTGAGTTTGTAGACAGGCACGTTATACTCTACGTGTGAAAGAATTTGAGAGGCATATCAGTTCTGTCTATATGGCCCTTGCCTATGGGATCATTAGAGTTGATTAGGGTACATGTCATTGACGTACCCGGGAAATGGGATTGCATACTAGTTTGTGTTCCTCAATTTCGTCTGAATTATAACCAGGTTACTATGGAGACAACCTATGTGTTGTCTGTATTCCTAGATAACTGGATCCTCCCTCTTGTGTCCCAAACAGCATGCTTTATAGAACCTATAACGTGATGTTACTCTCAGCGATTACATTTTCACATTCCCTTTGAGGAAAAGGATCTTGAAAAATTTATCTCTGTATCCCCAGAGACTAGCACAGTGACAGATTTTTAACA
The DNA here is from genome assembly GCF_028878055.3 of Symphalangus syndactylus. Taxonomy (NCBI): domain Eukaryota; kingdom Metazoa; phylum Chordata; class Mammalia; order Primates; family Hylobatidae; genus Symphalangus; species Symphalangus syndactylus. Next base: position 20,536,293 of record NC_072436.2, on the reverse strand, counting down.
GTGTTTTTACTATATAGCATAACACTGACACAGAAAAACACACAAAACAACTGTTTAGCCTAGGGAATTGGTGAGATGAACTTTCTCTTTCTTTTTTACTTAAATTTTATTTGCTGAAGAAACCAGATCTCTGATCTGTACAGTTCTCCATAGCCCTGATTTGGGTGATGGTATTTCCATGGTGAAATTTAATATGTCCCTTTTTATTTCCGAAATATTGGTGGTTGGGTTGGGTGCATAGACTTGATAAGATTCTGGTTTGATGATTTTGGCAAGACTACTTTATTGATGATGTGATTATACAAGACAGGAAACTCATTTGTTGTTCTCTCTTTATAAGACTTTGTAGAGAAATTAAGTGAAGTCTCTGAGGGTTTTAAAGTTAAAAGCATTTTGTTTGATACTTTGAAGATTCAGCCTTGGTCAAGGCTAAAAAAAAATTGTTGTGTTTTTTCTAGTGTGGGGCTATTAGAAATAGTAATGCTATGAATATCCTTGTAGACATCTTTCAGTGAACATATGCTTGATTTGTGTTGTTGTATACCTAGGGATGAAATTACCAGGTCTGATAGGGTCCTTATGTTTAGTTTTAATAGGTACTGCCATGAAGTTTTTCAATGGGATTGTACCAGCTTACTTGCCCAAAAGTAGGGTATGTACTTCCACCAGTTGCTCTACATGCCAGTCAATATTTGGTATTGAGAATAAGTTTTAAAGTTTAGACGTACTGGTGGGTACGTAATGGTATCTCAATTACGAATTTAACTTACATATCCCTCATGACTAATAAAGTTAAACTCATCTTCCTATGTGTATTCATCATTTAATATCTTCTTTAGTGAAGTACTTTTTCCCTTGGGTTTTTTGTCTTTTCTTTATTAATTTCTAAGACTATTTTTAAAATAAATACAAATCATTTCATCCTTTGTTTCCCAACCTAAGTTATTTCCAGGCGTATTGTCTGAAGCTCAAGGGAGGTTATGAAATAAAGTTTGATGGCAGAATAGAGATGTACAATATAATGCATCCGCATAAAGGCTTCCAAAATTTCAATATAAACTTTCGTTCATTTTAAAGTGCATAAGGATATATAAAAGCCCAAATATGAGATAAAGTTCATAACTCATAGGTCAATATCCTACTAAATGAAGTTAAACTAAAAATTATCTTATTATGCCCAGCCACAGCCAGAAGGTTTTACTTCAATGGGAATATAACTTATTTTGATAGGGAATTTTATTTAGCTATTGCCGCATAGCATCTCTTCACAAGGAATGGATACAGATCTTTCAGTGTTTCAGACACTGACTCACTGCTCTCTGAGTTAATAGGAAATAAGTTACACAGACTTGGCTGCAACCTTATATAATCTAGAAAACAAGCTAATCTCTAAGCCCTAGAGCAGACAGTGCAATGATATTCCAAAGTGGTAGTATTTCACCTACACTCCTATATTCACACACCATAACGGAGACCAATATGAGTTACACAGAAAAATATCATTCATTTCAGTTTCTTTGGGATGCACCAAGTTACTGTTGGACTATGTCAATTGTCTCATTTTCATGAGTTGGAATTAAACCTCCCGGAAGAAATCTCCTATGCTTCTGTTAATTATGACACTACATACAGTTTGTGTGTGGGAAAGGGTTGATAAAATTAGTCTATGCATATTGTTTCCTTGATTAAAGGAGCAATTATATAAAATAATATAGCTAGAATTTGATAGTTAAATAGGTGGCAGACACTAAGGTGCCTTGTATGTGTTTAATAAGGAAGGCAGTATCACTAAGTTGCCTTGTATGACCTTATAAGGAAGGCAGTGTCATTATCAACCCCATTTATTAATATGAAAATTATAGACAAAGATGACAGGCAATTTTGGCTGCTGCAAGCAACAGGTTTTAACTGAATGTATTACTCCATTTTCACGCTGCTGATAAAGACATACCTGAGACTGGGCAGTTTACAAAAGAAAGACGTTTAATGGACTTAAAGTTCCACGTGGCTGGGGAGGCCTCACAATCATGGCAGAAGGTGTAAACCACGTCTCACATGGTGGCAGACAATAGAAGAGTGAGAGCCAAGTGAAAGGGGTTTCCCCTTATAAAACCATCAGATCTCATGAGACTTATTCATTACCACAAGAACAGTATGGGGGAAACAGCCCCCATGATTCAATCATCTCCCACTGGGTCCCTCCCACAGAATGAGGGAATTATGGGAGCGACAATTCAAGATGAGACTTGGGTGGGGACACAGCCAAACCTTATCACTGAGGTTCCCTTTTTTGTGAAACTAAGCCATCTTTCTGGTACCTTGGTGCAGCACTTTTCCCCCATGAGGAGGCTGTTTTATACCTGTGCCACAAGATCTGATGTTCCATGTTTTTCTGTGTATACTAGAACTAAAAAAACATACCTAAGAGCAAAGGCTTTCTCTCATTTCCACAGTCAACTTGGCTAGAGAAAATAACTTCCATGAATTACCAAAGGCAGGCAGCTGGGGCTGTATCTGCAGCTTTCATGCCTAGGGTCTGTTGAAGACCAATATTTCTGGCATGTGCATTATAAAACACTCACTGTCTTCACTTTTTGAATATTCTAAGCTATAAGAGCATTTCTTCCTGCTATGTCTTTTGTCTGTGTCGGTGGTTTATATTCTTCTTCTCTATTTGGTGCTGATATGGTTTGGCTATGTCCCCACCCAAATTTCTTAAATTGTAGTTCTTTTAATCCCCGTGTGTCATGGGAGGGACCTGGTGGGAGGCAATTGAATCATGGGGTGGTTTCTTGCATGCTACTCTCCTGATAGTGAGACATGGAGTCAAAGGAGATCATTTTGAAGCTTTGGCTGGGCTAGGAACTTGCATGGAGCCTGTAGCCCCGTCGTTTTAGCCAATTTCTCCCATTTGGAATAGGTTTATTTATCAAATGCGTGTACCTCCATTGTATCTAGGAAATAACTAACTTGCTTTTCATTTTACAGGCTTATAGGCAGAGGAGACTTGCCTTGTCTCAGATGAGACTTTGGACTTGGACTTCTGAGTTAATGCTGGAATGAGTTGAGACTTTGGGGGACTGTTGGGAAGACATGATTGTGTTTTGAAACGTGAGGACATGAGATTTTGGAGGAACCAGGGGCACAGTAACATGGTTTGGCTGTGTCCCCACCCAAATCTTGTCTTGAATTGTAGTTCCCATAATTTCCAAGTTTCATGGGAGGGAGGTAATTGAATCATGGGGGTGGTGTCTTCCATGGTGTTCTCATGATAGTAAATTCTTATAAGATCTGATGGTTTTATAAGGGGTTTCCCCCTTTGCTTGGTTCTCATTCTTCTTTCTTCTGTCACCATGTAAAGAAGGGCATGTTGCTTCCACTTCCGTCATGATTGTAAGTTTCCCGCGGCCCGGGAATGTGGAACTTTGAGTCAATTAAACCTCTTTCTTTTATAAATTACCTAGTCTTGGGTATTTTTTCATGGTGACATGAGAACAGATTAACACAGGTGCTGAACTTAGCCTTCTAGATCCCTTCTCCTAAATTCATCCTTTCTCCCTTGAGGAGCTCTTAGTAAGAAGTAAACAGTGGTCATATTAAGCCTAGCATGTTAGGTTCTTCTCCTAAACTCATTCTTTCTCCCTTAAGGAGCTCTTAGTAAGAAGTAAAGAATGGTCAAGAGATTTAACACACACATATTTCTTGTCATATATATTAATATATCACATACCCACACACACACACGGAGAGAGAGAGAGAGAGAGATATAGAGGAGATGGGTTAAGGTGCCCAATCCCAAATGCCAAAAAGAAACAAGGCGGGTAGCGGAAGGGTGATGTTTAGTTGAAGTTTTGTTTGTTGTTTAGTAGAAAATGATAATGCATAAATGTAGGTGGGAATGAGTCAGTTGGCACAGAGATATTGGTCATACATCTGAGAAAAGGGAAACCTAGTAAGGTAAGGTTTCTAGAAAGGTGAGGAGTGAACAGGATACCAGGTGTATGTGAAGCCAGCCCTTCCACTTGTCAGAAGAGAAGGGGCTGGGGATGGCATAAGACAGTTATGCATATATGTGAATTCATATGGTAGGTGGAGGGGTGATGAGAGGTTTTCCGTGTTACGGGTTCTGCTTTATCCATGAGGTAGGAGATGAGATCATCCAGCCAAGGTTGAGGAATTGGGAGGCAGTGATGACAAATTTGAGAGGCATTAAAAAGTTTTAGAAATGCTATTTCAATTTAAGAGAGAGTGAGTTAACCAGAGAAATCTAAGTGGGACTTATCATGAAAATCATTCAAGAATCATAGGCTCCATTAACAGTATGTGAAATGTTACATAACTTGCACCCAGTATTTGTTTGAGTTTTAATTAACTTTATTATATTGCTAGTTTTCAGTGTGTTATCTCTCAATTCTCTGTATTTCAGTGCTCTCTCATTTTTCTCTGATAGCACATGCTTGAAGATCTATTAGATCATTTCTGAATATCAAATTATGTGTCAATAGAACTAATTATTTTTTAAAAAAGCAACCATACTCAGTGATATAAACCAGTGTGGCTGTAGTCATCTGTCTAAACCAGGAGAAATAATTCTTTTTTTCTTGCTTAGAATCTTTTTTGTTCTTCTTTCTCCCTTAAAGTCAATTGCAGTTGGAAAAAAAACCTGCCCTTACAGCTGGGATCTGATTCATAACCCCAGGTTTTCCCATTTTGTTCTAACTGAAGGGTCCATATCTGTTTCTATTATACCTAAATGGTGGTTATTACTCAGCAACTGGGAGAAAGCCTCAGCTAAGTTATGAAAAATAATTTTTAAAGAGTGACACAGAGAAACAGCCAGGAGGAAAAGGGAGTCTGCTTTTCTGCTGCCTGCCTTAGGCCCCTGAGCAGTGGGCCCAACGTACCAAGAGTTAGAAGTACCCACAATCTTCCATCCCCGAAGAAAATGTCCCCATTTACATCTGCAAAAGATATAACAAGGGCGTGTTCTAGGCTGTCACTCTGAGCTGTGCTTCCTAGGAGTTCAGGCTGCTCTCCCTTCCAGGGGAAGTTGAGGAGAGGATGGGGATGAAGTGGGGGAGGGAAGCAAAATTCTGTCATGTCCGTCAACAGGTGAAGCCTAAAAATTTCACTGGAAAAAGTTGTGGAAGAAGTAACAGCTGCAGGCCTGTTTGGAGAAAGTCAGCAGAGTAGTTTCCATCTGGCATTTGTTTCATCTGCAGAAGAATTTTTTTTTTCCTTTTTAAATAGGGCTTGAGCTGAAAGCCCACTTTATTTAGATGTTAAGTCCTAGGATACCAAGGACTTTGCAAACTGCCAGGATACCCTCCTCATTCCCTTCCTTGTACACCTCCCACCAGCCCGTCATCCTGGAGCTCAGTGGAAAAAAATAAGATCCAGGGATTAAAAGAATTCTACTGCAAGGTGAGCACCTTCAGGCCACCTGTGCCCTCTTACTCTCGATGAGCAGCACCAGCCACAGGTGAATAGGCTGGAGAGAGAGGCACAGAGGTTTGCTTTTGTAGTCAACATATAATGCTGTGTACACAGATATTCAGTAAGCTTCTGTGTATCTGGAATAAATAAATTTTAAAAAGAAACAACTAACAGCTTATTCAAGCATGGAGCTGAATACTGCATGACCTCTTCAAGAAAGGGTGTTGCATAAAAATAACCTGGTTTCAAGCTCCAATACATAAAACAAAATCAAAACTTGATGCAGTGAAGGTAATGATCATACAGTAAAATAGCCATCAGAAGAGCGAGAATGTAGGTTAAAGAATTTCAAAATACCTAAAAACCCTACTCCATAATTTTCAGAATCAATGGAAAACCAAAAAAAAAAAAAAAAATCAAAGCGAAACAAAACACTTCATTTGCTTAGATAAAATAGAATAAATGTAGATATCTGATATTTCCAGAAGCAAACTATTCTTACGGTTATCTTCCAGCAACTTAATTTTCCTTTTTTCATTTAGTATATAAGATTAGCTCAATGATAAACTCTTTGTTGGATTATTGGTGAGGCGCAGATTTTCTTATTATTGATAAAAATATAGGGCAAGAAGGTGAAATAGGCAGATGACAGCCAAAGGGTAAGTTTAATCAAAAGTAAAACTCCATACAGGCACCAGATGGTGATATATATTGACTTATTTAGAAAGAATCTTCTAAGTCAATATTTCTTCTTCAGAAAGAAAAGTTGATTACAACGCTCTGAACAGGATTATCTACCCTAGGGAGATTAGAAATGAACTTTCTGCTTTCATTCTCTGCCAGTAATATATTTATACCTTAAACAGGTCAAACTTCAAGTCATCTCAATTAGGATCAGCAAGTAAAGCTGCCACATAGCTTTAATCAGTGGGAACAAAATAAACTCACAGGCTGCTGCTTATTCTAAGGTTTGTCTTTCTTGTTTGGCTAGGATGATAACACTGGGTCAATGAAAGAAGGAGCCAGAGAGAGGAAGAAAAATGAATGTCTCATAATTCTTTTATTCAGTACTTAAGGATCTGCAGTGGGTTTATCAAATAATGATAAATATCAGAAATTTATTTTTTAGAATTCTCATTTATTGAATAATGGTAAATATCAGATAGAATTTTATTTTTCAGAATTCCTCTTGTGAAGAATATTATTGTTATATTTTTATAGAAAAAGTGTTTTGATAAGTTATCTAGAGTTGTGACTAAGACTGCAATTGTATGTTAAAGTAAAAAAAAAAAAAAAGTAGCTGAGAAATCTTCAAAGGAGAGTAATGGTGCTTCCTTTTCCTGTGTGGCCATCCTATTTTATGGCCATGTTTCTCAAATGTTGCAGTATATAGAAAACACTTGGGGATTTCTTAAAATGCACATTGTGATTCAGTATGGCTGTAGTAGGCCTGAGTCTTTATTTCAAAAAAACTCCTAGGTGATGCTGATGCTGCTAGTCCAAGGACCACACTGAGTGTCTACTTTATAGAGTGCATTGATTCCATTTTCTTTGCATGTTTTGGGGGTAGGCATTGTAAGGGAACAAGTTATGTGTAATAAAGGACCTATCTAGAAAAGACAGGTGTCAAAGAATTTGGGTAATGCCCACCATAGTAGAATTATTAAGGAAGCTCAATGGGCAATATAGCTAAGAATGTTGAAGTTGTTGCTTTGGGGTATACAATGGCAAACCCTTCTCTACGCTCATACAATATATTCAGTGAAGAGTTCTTGGCAAAACTAATAGGTTCTCAGTTTTCCATCCAGGTAGGCCTAGGAGAAACCAAAGATACAAGAGTAAGAAGGTATGGAGCCAAATGGCATCTGAATGGCAAAGACAACATAATAGCCAACATTTATTGGGGATCTATCTGTGTTAGTCTAAGTGCTTTGCATTTTTGACTATTATTATTGCCATTTAACATGCAAGAAAACCTAGGGCATGGAGAGTTTAAATCTGCACCCAGGCTCTCTAACGCTTAACTACAAAGTCCAAAGACTACTATATTCAATCATCAAGAGTTGAAATGTATTTTCAGCTTGAAAATTATTTTCCCTCATTTTCAGCTTAAATGAGGCAAAATCAATCTTCTTCTCCCCTTGCTCTCTCCTTTTCTCTGTCCCTTCTCCTTGCTCTTTGTCTCTCTGTACCCTCTGCCCCAATAATTTCAGAGACAAGTACTCCTGAAGAATTCCTGAGAGCTACATTTTAGTTGATATTCTCTCACCTTATATAACATTTTGATTTTCTTTCCCTGTTTACAGTCACACCTTCAAACTTTACTAACACATCTTCATTCTGTTAGGTTAACTCATGCTTTTAGTGGGTCACAGGCTCTTAAGGTGAAATAAATGAAAGAAATCACAAAGAAATTATTACAAGTTTTAGAGATACATTTTCCCTTTAAAAATTATATTTACCACCCGACTTAAAAAATAGAATATTACCAAGCGTGTTGAAGCCCCGAAGTATTCTCCAAAAGGTAACTACTACCCTAAATTTTGTATTCATGAGTCCCTCACTTTCCTTAATACCTTGAAAATAAATGTGTTCCTAAAACACATTTTGCACATTTTGAACACTGCATAAACGACAACGTTTAAAATGTTTTCTCCTGAAGTGTTTTTCCCCCCAATCAACCTTATGTTTGTAAGATGCATTGATGTAGGTTTATATAGGTGGAGATCATTCGTTTTTTCACCACTGAACTACAAGGCATGGTTATGAATATAACACAGTTGCTTGGTCCCGTTGTTCACATGACATGTGGCTTGGTTCCAGGTTGCTTTGCTTTTGTTATTACAAATGTTTTTCTTAAATCCATGAGTTCCACAATCTATTTTCTCTCTGCCTGCCATTTTATATCCTCTTCCCTTCACTATTTCAGTAGTTCTCTTCCTTGGCTGCCTGTTGGAATACCTGGGGAAATTTTAGAATGCCTGATGCCCATATTGCATGCCAGACCAAATATATAAGACTCTCTGAAGCTGAGACTCAGGTATTAATATTATATAAGGTTCTGTAGGTGCTGCCAAAATGCAGATAAGGTTTCATAACATTGCTTGAATTCCACCTTATTTGAAAGAAAAATTGCTTCCCTGGTTCCAGTTGCATTTAATGTATTTTTCTAGAAAACTAACCTGAGAAATAAGAAGCTAAAATGCCCCTTCACGCACTCAGGAATTTATTTTCATTAGCTGGTTTTATTTTGAGCTCGCTGGTTTGCATGTGCATCTATCTGCTTATGTCAAATGTGCCCAGTGGTTACATTATTGCCTAATAGACCTCTAAGCTGTGGCTTCTTCAGGAAGCATTATTTATTTATTCATTGAACTTTTTGGGTAACTTTGTAAAGCAGAGTTCTGTTTACCCAGAGCCCAGAGGTAAAGACACAAAAGTAGACCCAATTCTTTAAAAAGTTGAATCAGAGGGAAAGAATCACAGCATTTTACTCTAAAGTAAATATTATTAAAGTAAATAAAAAAATCATATGATCTGCCCTAGGAATTTGCAAACCACAGATACACCATCCCTTTTGCAGAAATATGTTCTTTTGGCCACTAGCCATTTCTTAAAGCTCAACCCTTGGTAAAAGATGAGTCATCAGGGTGCATCATGACTCAGGCTCCAAGTAAAACAGAGAATGAGTTGATTTAATGGCTTTTAAAGTGGCTTGCTACCCTGTTATGCAAAGTGTAGCCCCAATATCCAAGAAAACAATAATTTAACATCCATTGGTTGGAACTAAACTCTTCATTACCCCAGTAGGACAGCATTAGATAAGGAGCTATTATGAGTCATTCCTTTTTTTTTTTTTTTTTTTTGAGACGGGGTCTTGCTCTGTCACCCAGGCTGGAGTGCAGTGGCGCGATCTCGGCTCACTGCAAGCTCCGCCTCCCGGATTCACGCCATTCTCCTGCCTCAGCCTCTCCGAGTAGCTGGGACTACAGGCGCCCGCCACCACGCCCGGCTAATTTTTTTGTATTTTTAGTAGAGACGGGGTTTCACCGTGGTCTCGATCTCCTGACCTCGTGATCTGCCCGCCTCGGCCTCCCAAAGTGCTGGGATTACAAGCGCGAGCCACCGCGCCCGGCCTGAGTCATTCTTTATAGAGCTTAATAACAGCAACACAGAGGCAATTTGGATCAGTAAGCAACCAATACTCTCAAAGAACAGTGCACAGCAAAATAAAGCTGCTAGTGAGATTCTCTATCCTTTGAAGTGGGGGTGTCGTTAATGTTATTTGTCAACTATATCAAGTATTTTCCCCAAAGGGTGTCCAGGAATCATTGGTATTAAGAATTACTCTCATCCCTTTTATCTATCCCAAACTCTTTTTTCTTGACCATCAAGGTAATTTTTTTAAAATCAAGTTTTGTACCTTCTTAATTTCCAAAAAATAAAAATTTGGAGGAAATGAACTTGCTGACAAATATAATTAAGGCCTATGTTACATCTACACAGCTCTCTTGTGATTATGTAAAGTTTACAGAATTTTCTGTACACAACAGTCTAATACCTAACCGAGGAGTTTATTCAGGCAACAGATTTTATGCAGTTACATTATGTAAGTGTTTGAATAAAACAGTAGTCTGACTTCTCCTCTTGGACAAGTGACAATATTTTTGTCCTTCAAATTCTCTCAGATATGGAGGTTTGCTGACACTAGATAAAGAATCCTTATTAAAGTTTTCTAATTTCTGCAACCAGAATGACATGTTGCATTTGCCCGTTTTTCTCTGCAGTGCTATTTACATCACCAGAAACTTAAATAAGCCTAGATTAAAGGCATACTTTATGGGCATACATAAGCCTATTCTTGAATGCATAAATTTTGGACCATTTCTTAACCTATATTTGGATAGATGAATTTTGAACCATTTCCAAAATATTAAGTCCTTGATGATTGTATACTGGCAGAGAAGCAGAAAAATAAAAACAAATTAAATAGGAAAGGACGAGAGAGATTTTCACTTGCTTGTTTTCTCAAGATAAAAATTAAATGGCAGGCTGATTAAGAGCATTCACCAATTATATTGCCAGGTACCCCAGTTTTTTTTCTTACACACTTGAATGCCACAGAATGTTTGGGAAAGATTCAGCAGCAAATCTAATGCTGTCCCACTGGGGTAGTGAACCTATGTGTTCCCTATATTTGGGTGAAGGATAATAATAATAATAACATATATTTGGTGAAAATATTTATATACTTTAGTTACCCAGTAGTTATCATCTATAAAATATGTTGAATTTTATTTATCCATATGGGAGGTAGAGAATTAAATATATGTTCAAAAAATGATAGAAGGAAGAGAAAAATGTTAAAGAAGTCAGAGAAAGAGGGGCAATCCCTATTCGTTGTTCAGTTTTTCTTTATTGGCTCTTAAAAGTAGTTTCTCATTGAAATTGTTGCTAAAGAAGCCTAAAGAAGATTTGACTCTCCTGGACATCTGTTTATTTATAAAACTAAGACTATAGGAAACCCTACACAAATTTTTGTGTGGAGGCTTTATAATTTACATTTCTGCCACTGGACAGGAATATGTGTCTGCAAAATGAAAGCAGAACAAGTAAATTATGCTTCTGTTCAGGGCTTTTCTATTCAATCTGTCTGGATATCTGCTTCTTTATTTCTATTTATTAAGAGCTGTATGAACACAAAGTACCCCACATTAAACAATAGCTTATGTCATTTTAAAAACATTTGAGTTGCCACATACATGTCATGTGATCTAAATTCTGGTGAAAAGATGATTAATAAGTCAAATGTATATGAAGAACATGCTTCATATTTTGAGACGAGCTACTATGAAATTGTTTCTACTGATGTAGTTTAACGGAAGAAAATGAAAGTAATTGCGGTTTTTGCAATACTTTAAATTGCAAAAAACGCAATTACTTTTGAACCAACCTAAATACAAAATAAGTTAAAGCGACTCAGATTAGCATTTTATTGCCTCGTGGCTGTCTAGCTCCATTGGATGGAAGAACATATCAATAACTGTAAGGCAGCAAGTTCAATCCATGTGTGCACCAATACATTTTGTTCTATCCTTGGCCAGAGGCCTCTCCCTTAGCCCTGCCGCATGTCCCTCTGATGTAGCCTTTATTTCCTGAGAGAGCATCCGAGAGGGAGAACATAGATGCGAAACACACACACACACACACACACACACACACACACACACACACACAGTTTTAGATATATCTTCTGGTGGTTGATCAAAGCCATAATCTCTTTATATCTGACAGCACTATTAGTATGTGTCATGCACCATTGCTCTGATTTAATAAACACATTTTATTCAAAAGCAGAATCCAGCAGACCCTTTTAATTTGCTCTCCTCAGAAGTTCAACACACCTTATGGAAACTTGGACTTATTCTGTAAGAGCAAAATAAAATGGAAAATTGAGCCTGATTCCAACAAAACATATTGATCCTGGCACCAGTACGTGTGGATCTTCCTCTAGGCCTTTCTTAGTGTCATGACTCAAAGGAAGGCTGTTTTCTTTTTCCTTCTCTCCTTCCTTTCCGTCTTCTCTGCCTTCTTTCTCACTTTCTTTTTTTCCTTAATGCTTACTACCAGTAGTTAATAACAGTAGCAAATACACATCTTATGTTTCAGCCCCTATACTAAGGCTGTCCCTATATTAATTCATGTAATCCTCATAGGAACACTATGAAATAGGTATTATTATTATCTTTATTTTATAAATTAGAAAGGTGAGTTCCAGAGAGACTAAGTAACATGCTTAATGTGAAATTGCTAGCTAGTGTCAGAGTCAGGATTCAAACTCAGGCAATCTGATTTTTGTCTGGAGATCATTCTCCTAATCTTTCTTCATTTTCCTGGATGTAGAAAAATTAGACTAAGCCACAAAATAAAAATATACTTCTAATTAAACGTAAGATTTGAAATAAAATTCGTGCTTGAAAGTGCTGACTTGTATATGTTTTAAACTCTGTGTGTATTTGTATATTTGTCATTTTTAAAAATAGGAAGTAATTTCTAACTATATAATATTAAACATATACAGTAATTGCTTATAGTGTTATTTGCCAAAACTGCTTTTAGATAAGAATGATTTTAACACTGCATTTGCTGTTGGCTTGGATAGGAAAAAAATGTTATTAACATAAACTTTAAAAATTAAGAAGTCTTTGTTAAAGAGGTTAAACATTTCCCTGCCATCTTTATCCTAACTTCCATTGAAAACTTTCCTCTCTCTATATAGCACAAATGTAAATTTTAGCTTATCTTTTCTAAATTTTTATAATTTCATAATTAGCAAGATCCGACTAGATGGAATTTAATTATAATTTTTCTATTAAGGCTTTGAAAACCTCAGAACATATCAGACGAATTAGTTATAAAATTTAATACTCTATATATAGTCTCTGGAGAAGCAAACAAATATTGAGCTTTAAATGATGTGTTCTAAGTAGATTTTTTATATGTAAGTGTTTTACTGTGCTGCTATATAATATCATTTGTCATTTATGAAATAAACAGTATTCTATATATGTGGTAGCAGACAAGAGTTTCAGATCTCATTTGTACAATGGAATTATGATGGCCTTTTGAAATAACATTCCACTCTTCTATCTTAAAATTAATAATGTCATATGGATTAAAACATTATTCATTTCTGTATCATGGCTCATGTATCTTGGAGTCACAAAACCACTTATTACCAGGGATATATTGGTCTTTGAAGTTCATATAATTACAGGAGAAATTGAACTCACTCCCCTTTAGTGGGTTTTATATATTATAGCAGAAGATTATTATAATTCTATTTAATTAGCAGAATGAAAAGGTAGCTTGAAAAATATTTTCCAGTTCTTGTTCGGATGACTCAGGGGCCATTGTCAATCTTCCACCATGATAATTTAATGTCCCCTGAAATGTTGTATGCCAAAATGATTAAGTATCACTACAAGGAGAAAATTTTATACAAAGGCAAATACCGCAGCAGATCGTGTTCACTCAATCACAATTAAAATGAATGCACTTTAATAGCACTCTGTAGTTTTGTTTATTAAGCACAATGAAGCAGGTGCTTTTACGCTAGAAAAATTCATCTTGTTTATACCTGAGACATGTAACTGAAATCATCCTGCTGTCCGTATTCTTTGTTGGAGCTTCATTTATTTAGTAAGCTTTAGAGAGAAATAAAAATAGGCATATCACGTAACATGACAACGCCAACCTCTTTCAGCACAGCCTTGAATTGTCTAAGCACCTTCATGTATTACAGATCAATTCCCTGGGCAACATTTCCTCTGAAGTCTAATTAGATTCCACTCCATGTATTTACAAACAGGAAGCAACAAGGCTGTGACTTCATATTTCCACTCAAAGGCCTCCTCAATTAACATATGACATTGGTGTTATTTGGGAATGAACACTGGGTTCGTTGTAAGTTCCCCATATAACAAAGAAAAATGGCCTGTTTTTTGTTATCTCAAAGATGACAATCATTATATTGTTTCCATATTATTACTTGACAAATAGAGACAGTTTAATACTAAAATGTTTCTGGTGCCTTTGAAAAATGGGCAGGTAATAGGTGGGAATCATAATTTAGGGATTAAATATCTGGAGTACACATGGAGAATAAACTCTTTGATAAATAATGGCATAGAAAAGATCCCATTACGCCAAAAGATGTGGACAGAGGTAAATTGTCATAAAAGCATGCACCTTTTTAAAGTATTGAGAAAGCAGTGCCCACCTGATACCATCAGTGCTCAAACTGCTACCATCTTTATAGTTTAAAAAAATACTTACGCATGTAAATATCTCTGTATGAAACAGATAGAGATTCCAAGATGATTCAAGAGAACCAAAAATATTTTTCTGTTGGTGTTTGGTATTATGTTAATAGAGCCAATTTCAATTCTCCACAACCAAAAACATTCTTAGTACGAAAAATCTAATTTAATTGAAAGCCACCATTTTAATTCAATTTCCCTTTAAATGTTCTTTTAGGCCATAGTATATCTATATATTATTGGGGATAATTTTTTTTCTTTTGGCATTAACGAGAATATATGCTATGCAAGCATTGGAAAGCATGAATAGCACTCTTAGTGATTACATGACTATAAATTAAAATAACCATACAGCTGTCAGTAATATTTATCATTCTATATTCATAATTGTGTCCCTAATAAAGCACTGCAGGCCTCAGAACAGGGTATTCTCCTTTCTGTTCCACTCCAAGTGGAACAAATAGTGGCATGCTGTTTCCGACCCTTGAGTATTAACTTGGCAGTGATTATTTTGCCTGTCGTTAAAATAACAAGAATGCCGATCTCTACTGGATTTGGTTACTGTATGGACTGCTGGAGATTCAATGTGGTTCAACAGTATCACTGAAAATTAGCAAATATAACACATTCTAAATGTCCACTTGTTCTTTATCCAGTTATTGAAATTCCAGGATTTTTGAAAAGGTAAGGTCATGAATTTCTTGTTAGTGAATCAAGTTAATATGCAGATACATTCTGTGTGTTCCCTGCTCTGACTTTTAGTGGCTTAAAGTGCATGTGATACATACAA
Source organism: Symphalangus syndactylus (assembly GCF_028878055.3). Taxonomy (NCBI): domain Eukaryota; kingdom Metazoa; phylum Chordata; class Mammalia; order Primates; family Hylobatidae; genus Symphalangus; species Symphalangus syndactylus. Next base: position 20,521,245 of record NC_072436.2, on the reverse strand, counting down.
AACAAAGTACTCTTGAATTAGGTATTAATTTGTCTTTTCGGTTGCAAATAGACTTCTATTACGACAAATACAGGGGCCAAGTCTATATATTTTCTTTATACTTTACAAGTAATTGATACATAGAAATACCTAACAGATTCCAAGTGGATGATGCGGGTAAAGAGAAACTTACCATTTCCTAATATTTTCATGGATTTCTTTTTTTTTTTTTTAGTTTTACTTTAAGTTCTGGGATACATGTGCAGAACGTGCAGGTTTGTTACATAGGTATACATGTGCCATGGTGGTTTGCTGCACCTAACAACCCACCATCTAGGTTTTAAGCCCCACATGCATTAGGTATTTGTCCTAATGCTGTCCCTTCCATTGCCCCCCACTCCCTGACAGGACCCTGTGTGTGATACTTCCCTCCCTGTGTCCATGTGTTCTCATTGTTCAGCTCCCACTTATGAGTGAGAACATGCGATGTTTGATTTTCTGTTCCTGTGTTAGTCTGCTGAGGATGATGGTTTCCAGGTTCATCCATTGAGTCTTGGCAGAGCACTTTAATTTTATGGGGATAAACATTATTCATGGTGGCAATGGTAATAGTGGCTGTGAGAATTGTGAGGTGTGTGGCAAAGGTAGCAGTACCCGGGATTTAGATGTGGTGTGCTTGAACATTTAATGGCGGCAGTACCAGAAGTGTGGTACCATCAAAAGTCACCTAACGAGAATGTTCTCGGGGTGACTGTGCCCATGCGTCTTCCACCTTGGGCAATGCAATACTCATATTTCTTGCCTACATTGATTATCAGTCATTTTTGGCACCTGGTTCTCTAAGCTGTGAACTACCCATATCCCTGTAGTCCATTTCTTTTCTTCTTAAATTGACCATAATCAGGTTCTGTGGATTGTAACCAAGAATCTTTACTGATTGATATTCTTTTGAGTAAGATCCTTCAGGAAAATTTTATTTTCAATGGCTTTCTCTCTGTAAGAACGCCTGATTTATAAATTAGGAAACTTGGAACAAAAGATAAGTTGTCAGAATAATGGCACCGCTTCATTGGTCAAGTAGGAGCTAAGACAGCTGATAATCTGGTAGGAATGCCCTTTATGCAGATAACAGGGGAATCAATGTAGAAGTCTTAGAACAATGGTAGAACTAGGCTTGGGTTGGGCCAAATTTGATAACCGAAGAGGTAAATTTAGCATGTGAAATACGATAGCAAAAACCTAGGAGATAAATATTTAAAAAAATTTTTTATTATACTTTAAGTTCTGAGATACATGTGCAGAACGTGCAGGTTTGTTACATAGGTATACATGTGCCATGGTGGTTAGCTGCACCCATCTACCCATCATCTACATTAGGTATTTGTCCTAATACTCTCCCTCCCTTTGCCCCCGACCCCCCAACAAGCCCCTGTGTGTGATGTTCCCCTCCTTGTGCCCATGTATCCTCATTATTCAACTCCCACTTATGAGTGGGCACATGTGTTGTTTGGTTTTCTGTTCCCAGGTTAGTTTGCTGAGAATGGTGGTTTCCAGCTTCATCTAGGTCCCTGCAAAGGACATGAACTCATTTTTTTTATGGCTGCATAGTATTCCATGGTGTATATGTGCCACATTTTCTTTATCCAGTCTATCATTGATGGGCATTTGGGTTGGTTCCAAGTCTTTGCTATTGTGAACAGTGCCACAATAAGCATACATGTGCATGTGTCTTTACAGTATCATGATTTATAATCCTTTGAGTATATACCCAGTAATGGGATTGCTGGGTCAAATGGTATTTCTGGTTCTATATTGCCATTATTAATAAAAACGATAAAGGTGTGTTATGTGCCAGAAAATTTATGGGGTTATTGACGTGGATTTTCTTTGTCTGCCCATTAATCTGTAAGATAGTTGCGATAATTATCTTTGTTTTGGGTATGAGGAAGCTAAAATCTGGAGAAAATAATGTGCGCGAGATCACATAGCCTGGAGGTAGCAAAGCCACACCTGAACCCAGGCAGTGTGAACGCCAATGTCATTTTCTCTCCTTTTTTTTTTTCGAGACAGAGTCTCACTCTGTTGCCCAGGCTGAAGTGCAGTGGCACAATCTCAGCTTACTGCAACCTCCACCACCCAGGTTCAAGTGATTTTCCTGGCTCAGCCTCCCGAGTAGGTGGGATTACAGGCGCCTGCCACCATGCCCGGCTAATTTTTGTATTTTTATTAGAGACGGGTTCTCACCATGTTGGCCAAGCTGGTCTCGAACTCCTGACCTCAGATGATCTGCCTGCCTCGGCCTCCCAAAGTGCTGGTATTACAGGCGTGAGCCACCGCGCCCGGCCGCCAATGTCATTTTCTTAATCACTATGTTGTACTGCCTGCTATTTTAGTTAATTTTTCTCAAATTCAATTGCTTCTTTGTACACTTGTCTATTGCTTAACATGCAAGGAGGTTTAAAGAATTATCTTTCAAAAGGCCTACAATGCAGGCAATACAAAAGCAGAGAAGGGAGAAATTGAGTTTCAATTGTAGATTGGCTTTTAAGAGGATTCAGGGGCATTTGATGTTGAACTGAAGAAGTCAGTATAGACAACTGCAAATCAAAGAAAGAAAAGTAGGTACTTTAGAAGTTCAGCAGTGCTTAGAATAATTAGATATTCATATATAGAGGAGCCAACTACTTAACACTTTGAAAGATCCAAAAGAAATTAAATAGAAGCCAGTGATTGTGAAGCATCCACAGGAATTTGGAAGGGTTAAGGATAATGAGGTGTTTTTCTCTGGAGTTACAAGCAAAGGGAGGAAACCAAAAGCAACACAATTATTATGAAATTCGTAGAAATGGTCTTTCCTCAGTATTTTTCTAAGTCAGAGAAGACAGGCAAACAGATGCTTATCATCTAATCTACTTATCACCAGAACTGTGTCTCACAGTTCTCAGTAGAATTGAGCCAAACTGGATATAAAGGTTATAAGATGATTATTTGAGCTTTACTTCTATAATCATCACAGTTTGGACTCTGTCCATTTCAGGGAATTCATTTAGACTCCTGGATGGCTGCGTTTTTTGAATTTAAAGTCTAAAAACAAATGTGCTTGCTAGAAACACTCTTCATCCTTTGGTGGGTAGGTTATAGCATAAATTAGACCAAATGACATGTCTGGATCCAGAGAACTGATTCAGGGAAAATTACTTATTGATAATATTTTGTTTATTTTGAATTATGTTTTAGAATTCGGAACACATTGTGCTGTATTAAAACTAAAGCAATTCCACTAACAGGGCTGGAGGAATTATCATCTAATTTTGTTTTAGATGATTTTGCTGGTCTGCTTATGGGATTTACTGTGTAAAGCTTCTTTATCCACTCACCTGGAAAGCCCATGTTGTGAAGTATATAATTACATAATCTTTTGAGTGGAACATTTAGCTATTTTCTGATAGTTTTAAAAGTGACTTTAATGAGCTATTTTCAGGTAGTTTTAAAAGTGACTTTAATAAGCAATGAGGTGGTAGAATAAAGAAGGGGTGGTTTAGAGGATACTGTTCTTTCTTTGTGGACCTAAGGGGTTGACAGTGTCAGTACATGGGAAGGCAAAGAGGTAAGAGTCTCTTTTCCTTGCATTATGTACTTTTAGATTCCCCCAGAGATGAAGATTTTTAAACACTAAATATTAAATAGCCTAAGTGAGATTTGCAGACTTTTAGATCATCACATTAACACTTTCTTTTAAGTGAATATCCAAATAAGACTTTAAAAAGTGATATGATCAATAAAACTGTAGAGTTTCTTTTTCCACCTGATTTTCCTTGTGAGCCTGAGGTGGTAAAAGAAAAATGATGGTAAGATTTAAAGGTAAAAGGTTCTTACAGGTGCCATAAGGGAGAAAAGACGACAAGGAAATAAACGTGTCAAATTCATAAACGCTGGAAAACCGTACACATGGAATTTTTTTGGTATAAAAAAAATCAGAGTCAGTAATGGAGTTAAGTTATTGGCAGTGTTTTAAAGAGGAAACAGGAAAAAAATGAAAGAGTAAAGGAAATGTGGCAGCATGATTTGTGAAAGGATTTATGAATGTTTGATAGTGTGATAATGTTTGATTTGATTTATACTTTTTGTGTTTGGAAACCCAAGCCATTCTGGCTCCTGTGGCCTTCCCCCTGGTTAGGAAAAATATCATTTCAAAATACTCTGTCTTAACCCCTAGGGTTAACACTGTGATTAATAAGAATAAAAAAAAAAATTTCCCGGGCTTACTTAGAATGAATTGAAGCAGTCAGTGAAAAAGAAACCAAAAAATTAGAGAAAGCCATATGTATGATCGGTTGAATATTTACCTTTGAAAATTCCCTTATGTTGCTGAATGTAACATGTAAATAATTTTCAATAAGGAATGCTTCATAGAATAAACTGAGTCCCCTTTACCATTCTTTCTCTGAGAATAATGGGCTAAGTAAAATATTCTTACCCTTTTTGCTAGTCTATTATTAGTTCCTAGTTGAGGCTAGCCTTGTGGTTTGAAGTGAAAGAGAATTTTTGGAAGTAGCTTTAAGAACCTGATTCTGAATCCTAATGAAAACATCTAGAAAAGAGATATCTGCAGATAAATTATAATGATTAGTCAGTGAGTGGGCTAAATTGCAGCCGAAGAACCCAGACTGGCGTTTGAGTTGTATCTTCAGTTTACTAGCTATGTGTCCTTTTAGGCAACTTCTGTAGGCCACAGGCATCTGCACTGTATTCTAGTGTTGTGATATTTTTGGCCAGTCAGGTAATCTTTCAGTTTCCTCATCTGTAAAATGTAGATAATAATAGTACCCATCACACTGAGTTGCTATGTGGATTAAATGAAATGGTAACGGGAAAAACATATAGCTCTCAACAATGTGAGCCTATCATTATTAATGGTAATATGATGTGGTGATTAAATCTCATTAAAATACGTATCAATCATAAAAAATGCTTGAGAAAAATAAACATGAACCTATAATTTTTTTTTAATGAAAAGGAAAATGACACTATGACCCCAGGGAGGCTGCTTTTTAGATAAAGACTCAGAGACGGCATCTCTGAGGAGTTGATATTTAAGCTGAGACCTAAACAAGAACCTAGTGAAAAGATAGTCACCCTTGGTGGTGACTAAATAAAAGCAAATTAAACCAACTAAAGATGATTAATTAGTCTATTGGTTGACACAATAAAAGGGTAAATAATAAATGTGTTGGTAGGAGAGTGGGGATACAGTCTCTTCTAGGAGAAATTTCTTCAGACAAGTTAGCAGCACATTTCCCAATTGCAAAAATATGGAACCAGCCTAAATGTGATGTGTGTACTCCATGGAATATTACTCAGCGAAAAAAGAGAATGAAATAATGGCTTTGAAGCAACTTGGATGGAGTTGGAGGCTATTATTCAGAGTGAAGTAATTCAGGAATGGAAAACCAAATATCATATGTTCTCACTTATAAATGGGAGCTAAGCTATGAAGTTGGAAACGCACTAGAAGGAACTTTGGGGACTCAGGGGGAAGGGTGGGAGGGTGTGAGGGATAAAAAACTACATATTGGTACAGTGTATACTGCTCAAGTAATGGGTGCACCAGTATTTCAGAAATCACCACTAAAGAACTTATCCATGTAACCAAAACCCACCTATTCCTCCAAAACTATCAAAATTAAAATGAAAATAACAAAAATGCAAACTGAATATTCTTCAACTCGCATTCATATCTCTAAAATATTTCCTAAAGACATAATAGAACCAATGCTCAAATATATGCATGCAATTTCTTATGACATTCTTTAGTATTAATATTTTTGTTTTTACTATTAATTTGTAAAAGCTATTTATATATTAAGGATGTTTACATTTAAAAAATTAAAAATAACCTAAGTGTTTGTTCATATAGAGGATTTGATTAAATGTGTTATGGTACCTATCTGCAATGCAACTGTTAAAGATGTCCTTACTCAATATTCTTTTATGTAGAGAAGGTTGTATAATGATCAACCTTTTTGAGACACATGACATAAAGTCATTAACTCATGATTGCTTTTCTCCTGTTAGCCATTTTGATTTATTATTAGAGAGAGGGTAGAAATTTGTCAGTTTGACTTGTCTGTACATATTACCTTAGTATTTGCTATCACAGAATCAAGTTATTATCACAGAAGTTGTTTTTGGCCATCATTATGTTCCAAGTTATTGTCTGAAAAATGTATTTGATGTACTCCTTTTGGAGTCAGTGGAACAGTAGTCAGGACACCTGGTTTTTTCCTTTCTACAAATAAGCCATGAGATCATGGAGAAAGTCATTTGCCAAAGAATTCTTACATCATAGCATGAGAGCTGTGCTTTGACAGTTTTCCATGAGGTTTACATTACACTGTCTGCACCTGGGTCTAAGCCCATGACCTTCTGTGAAGCTTGATCTGATGATATTCTGTTCAATTTAACAAACATTTACAAGCACCCATCATGGACCAGACAGTGTTTAGGACAGAGGACATTATAAAGATGCATGAAATAATGATCCTTTTCTTTAAAGTATTTCCATTAAACGAGCTATTTGAGTTAGCTATCGGGATGTAAAGGCACTTTTTCAGAGTGTCAGATTAGACTAAAGCCCCGTATTTTATCAAGCAAGTACACTTGATTTTCTGATATCTACAATTGAGTTGGAGCAATGAGGTCTAGAATATGAATGTTCTGGCTCTGAATACAATGCTTTGTCCATTGAACTTGACTTAGTAGAGAGTTTCCTAAGAGGGATCAACAATTATTACTTGGTCAATATATTATTTCTTTTATTTCTTATGAACAATACACATCTATGAACTAATTGACCTGAGCAACAACTCTGTGAAGTAGTAGATACTCTTGCTGTCACCATTGTATAAATGAGGCAGCTGAGTCCCAGAGAGTTTAAGTAACTTGCCTATGATCACCAGTGTAGCCCAGCTTCAAAATGCATACCCTAACAGATAGAACAAGGGTTATGAGAAACATTGACACTAACAAGTAATTCTTTCAAAATGTGATAAAAGCAGGAGTACAGGTTGCTATGGAAGCATGCACCCAGGGACTCAATGTATTCAGATGATGAGGCCTCCCTGAGAAAGAGGTGCTCCATGCTGGGTCACGAAGAATGAATATGAAAACTGTCCACTTCAACCCCTAGATAGACTTCAAGCTACTTAAGAATGGAGTCCTGGAAGCATTCCCTTTGAAAACTGGCACAAGACAGGGATGCCGTCTCTCACCACTCCTATTCAACATAGTGTTAGAAGTTCTGGCCAGGGCAATCAGGCAGGAGAAGGAAATAAAGGGTATTCAATTAGGAAAAGAGGAAGTCAAATTGTCCCTGTTTGCAGACATGATTGTATATCTAGAAAACCCCATCCTCTCAGCCCCAAATCTCCTTAAGCTGATAAGCAACTTTAGCAAAGTCTCAGGATACAAAATCAATGTACAAAAATCACAAACATTTTTATACACCAATAACAGACAAACAGAGAGCCAAATCATGAGTGAACTCCCATTCACAATTGCTTCTAAGAGAATAAAATACCTAGGAATCCAACTTAGAAGGGATGTGAAGGACCTCTTCAAGGAGAACTACAAACCACTCCTCAATGAAATAAAAGAGGATACAAATAAATGGAAGAACATTCCATGCTCATGAATAGGAAGAATCAATATCGTGAAAATGGCCATACTGCCCAAGGTAATTTGTAGATTCAATGCCATCCCCATCAAGCTACCAATGACTTTCTTCACAGAATTGGAAAAAACTACTTTAAAGTTCATATGGAACCAAAAAAGAGCCTGCACCGCCAAGTCAATCCTAAGCCAAAAGAACAAAGCTGGAAGCATCACGCTACCTGACTTCAAACTATACTACAAGGCTAGAGTAACCAAAACAACATGGTGCTGGTACCAAAACAGAGATATAGACCAAGTGAACAGAACAGAGGCCTCAGAAATAATGCCGCGTATCTACAACCTTCTGATCTTTGACAAACCTGACAAAAACAAGCAATGGGGAAAGGATTCCCTATTTAATAAACGGTGCTGGGAAAACTGGCTAGCCATATGTAGAAAGCTGAAACTGGATCCCTTCCTTACACCTTATACAAAAATTAATTCAAGATGGATTAAAGACTTACATGTTAGACCTAAAACCATAAAAACCCTAGAAAAAACCTAGGCAATACCATTCAGGACATAGGGATGGGCAAGGACTTCATGTCTAAAACACCAAAAGTAATGGCAACAAAAGCAAAAATTGACAAATGGGATCTAATTAAACTAAAGAGCTTCTGCACAGCAAAAGAAACTACTATCAGAGTGAATGGGCAACCTACAGAATGGGAGAAAATTTTTGCAACCTACTCATCTGACAAAGGGCTAATATCCAGAATCTACAATGAACTCAAACAAATTTACAAGAAAAAAAAGAAACAATCCCATCAAAAAGTGGGTGAAGGATATGAACAGACACTTCTCAAAAGAAGACATTTATGCAGCCAAAAAACACATGAAAAAATGCTCATCATCACTGGCCATCAGAGAAATGCAAATCAAAACCACAGTGAGATACCATCTCACACCAGTTAGAATGGCCATCATTAAAAAGTCAGGAAACAACAGGTGCTGGAGAGGATATGGAGAAATAGGAACACTTTAACACTGTTGGTGGGAATGTAAACTAGTTCAACCATTGTGGAAGTCAGTGTGGCAATTCCTCAGGGATCTAGAACTAGAAATACCATTTGACCCAGCCATCCCATTACTGGGTATATACCCAAAGGATTATAAATCATGCTGCTATAATGACACATGCACACGTATGTTTATTGTGGCACTATTCACAACAGCAAAGACTTGGAACCAACTCAAATGTCTAACAACGATAGACTGGATTAAGAAATGTGGTGTACATACACCATGGAATACTATGCAGCCATAAAAAATGATGAGTTCATGTCCTTTGTAGGGACATGGATGAAACTGGAAACCATCATTCTCAGCAAACTATCGCAAGGACAAAAAACCAAACACCGCATGTTCTCACTCATAGGTGGGAACTGAACAATGAGAACACATGGACACAGGAGGGGGAACAGCACACTCCGGGGACTGTTGTGGGGTGGCGGTGGGGGGATAGCATTAGGAGATATACCTAATGCTAAATGACGAGTTAATGGGTGCAGCACACCAACATGGCACACGTATACATATGTAACAGCCTGCACATTGTGCACATGTACCCTAAAACTTAAAGTATAATAATAATAAAATTAAAAAAAAAGAATTAAAAAAAGAAAAAAATGGAGTCCTTTCTGTATGTCACAAGTACCTATTATATTGCTGGGCATAGGAAGTATGAGAAGACATTTATTGAATGAATACATAAATTAAAATGTTAGATGTCTTCTATGAGCTCTCTCAGAAGCTTTTATATGATTGGTCTGTGTAACAATCCTGCAAGGCAGTTATTTTTTTCTTCTCATACTACTCATTGAGAAATTGAACTTTGGTTCATTTGTGGACTTTTGTGTATTTCAAATTTCCTTGCTGTTCCATTTCAGTTTCAGGATTGACTCACAGCTCTTCAAGGGATCAATAATTGTTTCTTGATCAATATACGTTTTCTTAAATGATGAATTAAACCACCTTGATGTTGGTAGACTGTCAGAATATTAATAAATTTTCCAAATGTTTTTTAACATCCCAGGGCACTTCATATAGCTAACCATTAATACCTTAGGCACACACTTCCTTTAATTTCATATTTACAAATGAACCTTATCTCCAAGTATTGTAAATAGGGTATTCAAACACCTGAATAGCTAAGGTGTTATGCAGGCAAAGTCCATTACCCATTCTCATTACCATACTTTGAATATTGTTAAAATATAAAACTACCCACTTATGAATTCTTCATCTCCAGTATTCCATCTATACTTTCACTTTAGTTATTCTTCGACTTTCCTTCTAGGCATCCATGTAACTCACTCTCTGACCCCATTTACCTTACCAAGATCCTTTACCTCATTAAGTTCTTTCTTTTATCAACTGTCTCCTAATTTTACTTCTTCCCCAATGTAGCCAATACTGATGATATATCGTGTCAAATTAGTTCAGGCTAATAACCGGTTTTATTGACTTTCAAAATCTCATCAATGAATCCTTCTGACATTTGAATTTTCTGCTCTCACTCCAGAGCTTGTGAGTGCCTTTCAAGGAAATTTTACTCAAGGAAGCAAATGTGTGCTGTGATGAAAGGTTATCTAATCTCAGATGGACCCAGCATCACTAAGTAACTGTGTGACTTGTTCACCCATTTCTCCCATACCCTTAAAGGCCATTCCAACCCTCAAATATTTTAAAATTCTCTGCTGTAACATGCTTCTCACTCCAGAATCACAAGTAAACTATAGTGTGTGTCATTGGCAGAAGATGTTACTCCTGTTTGCATTCTTGGTTCCCAGATTCATGTGTTTCAGTCTTCAGGGACACAGCCCCTTATACTGGCCATTTGTTAAAAGAGTAAACTGTTTCTTAAGTGTAAAAATTGCAGCCCTGCAGAGTGTCTTCCCTGACGTGGCACCTTAGCTATACTTTTCAGAGCCATTCCAATATTCTTACTGGCAGAGTCAGCTTATCTATATGGCACAATAAGTACAGTACCTAGGGCCTACAGTATTTAGGGCTCCATGAAATGCTTTAATTTTAATATCTTTTAAAATCAGAAGAAACAAATTAATATAATAATGAATATATAATCTTGAATCTAGTCTTGACTATATTCATATTTATACTAACAAAATAATAAAATATATACACATACGTGTGTCTGTGAGTCTATATATTTTTTCTATTGGAGGTAAGTATTTTGGGTCCAAGATAGTCATAATGTGGTCCTTTCCATCTGACTGGCAACTTCTAGGCTACATGGAATGTAGATGGCAAGTGGGTGACATGGTTTTATACTCACTATCACATCTCCTTTCCATAAAGTGAGACTGTGATCAGAAATGATGAAATGAAGGATACTATAACAATAAATCAGACACTCTGTGATTCCCCAGATAATGGTGCTGGCTTAGGAATTATAAGCACCAAAGGCTAATCTACCCTTAGAATATGACTCAACCCTAGTGACTGGTAGGTCTTCTCAAGGGATAACAGCACATTTTAGTTGCCAACAAGTAAGATGATTTGTGTGGCTATAAAAATACCAGCCTTGAAGAAAAGAAAACCATGATTTTGGGCTCATGTGTAGCCTCCATCCCTATTGCTCCACTCTTGAGTGACTGGTGCAAGTATCGGGGTGGTCTAGGTCAGAGGTTTGGTGCCCTCCCTTTATGAATCACTGTAACTCCTGGTTGCAATGAACTCTTTGTGGCTTAATGCTCAAAGATTCACACACTCTGTCCAATCTGACAGGTCTAGCCACATGCCTTTATATAGACATTTTTGTAGCTAATCTTCCAACATTGTGCCTTCCAGGTGCCTGCTCAACCAGCTAAGCCATTCATCAGTGCCCAGAAGACCATTTATGTCCTTACCTGAGTCTGCTTCTTTCTCCGTACCAAATTCATGACCAGGTGTGCATCTCAAAAATATGTTTCTTTGTAGAACTTCACTTTACCACTGTCTTTCACAGATACCTCAAGATGGGATATCCTCAGTGCATTTCTGGCTTTTGCCAACGTAACAGGTCAGACCTGAGTTTATGTCCTCCATCAACAAGGCCATAGAGGTTGAGGGAGAGGTGCTAGTGCAAACTTTTTAGGTGACATGGAGATCTGGGAAACTTGTTGATATAATTTCTTTTGTGCATTCTGGATTAGACTAATGTCTGAACAGTCTTATGACCAGTGCATGATGGGCAGTTGTTTTTTAAGTCCTTTTATGTCGTGGTTAGGCGCTCAGTTTCTAACAAGGGCCAGTTCAAGTTTTTGACTGTTTCCTAGACAGTGAGTACTTCTCTGCTGAAGATGGTGTGACCTTGCTCCTGAAATGAGCCTTGCTTTTCATGAGCCCTGCTGGCCCATGGAAGCTGAGATGTGCAACTCTTCCCAGCTTCACTTTCAGTGGCATCACATTGATAGCTTGAAGCTGGCCATGACAGGAGTATGTACAACATGGACATTGGCAAACATTACAGATAGGATCTTTTTGCCCCCACAGAGCTAGTTTACCAGTGTGCCAGTGAGTTTTCTTAGTCACTCTTATTGGAATTTCCCCTAGAAACCAAGCAGTATAGCTCTGTGCCATTCACATCTCTATGCTGTAGTGCCTGGTCCAGTTCCAGAATTTCGTCTTGAAGGGCTACTTCCCAAGACCACTTCTAATGCGAGCAGCTCAGCTTGGGTTTCTCAAGAATCTAACCCTGAGGCAAAAATTATAGTGCAAGTACTTTTATTTGATAGGTATTCCCAGGAAACACTGATGAGAGAGTAGACACAGGGAAGGGAAGAAAACCAAAAGCCAGTAAATGATGTGTTACCAAGCCTGTTACCACTGTGGATGCATGGAGATCATTCCTTCTGGGGAATGCTTATAAAACATGCAAGATGTACCTTAAAGTTACTCTAAGTTAGGGCAGGGAATCTGGGATAAAATAAGCTAACTCCCTGTACATTACTGGTTAAGGGCTGCTTCTGGGAACTCATTAATTTGTGTACAGGCAGATTGCTTATCCTGGCCCAGAAATAAACCCTCAGGCAACAGTTCACAGGTATTTATAGTAAACAAACTAAGGTGAATTCTGAGGGTATACGAAGGCACCAACAATATTTATGACAGGAAGTAGCATTTATTTTTCATGCATTTTCTTTTATATATGTGGCAAATCATTTTCATTCAATTTCTGCAAACTCTAAATTAAGCCCTTGGGATCTCAGCAAAAGGAAATCTTAAAACAAAAAGAACAATGTGCCAAACAATACAGGTGCTCTCAAGGAAAAACTCCATAGTCATACAAAATAAAGACATCAGTGGGAAGAAAAGTAGCCTTATGCGGAATCTATACTCAAAGGATTCATGTTAAAGAATAAAAATTAAGCTGTATCAAAGGAACTCTAGAAAAGGTATTAACAACTGCCACTCCCCAAGAAATGGGCCTGGATTTAGATCAGAGGACTTGCTTTTCAAACATGCAACCACACACTAACAAAAAACAAAGTCCTCATATTTATTTGGATTTTAGAGGTTTTGACAAAGAGTATCAAAAATGGAAAAAATCTGACTTTGGGTGACTTATTTTTATAGTAAATGCTGACTGATGGATTTCCTAAAAGATCTGAAATAGACTTTGAATTTTTCACTATGAATTTTCAATATTAATAAAATTAGTAGAGAAGGATAAAAAGTTATCCAGTCCAGTTAGGTAAAAAGATAAAAAAAATTCCCAAGGTCTATTACCAGGATATAAATCTTTTTTCTTAATTTGGTGTATACTCTGTATGTATGTATATGTGCGTGTGTGTGTATGTGAGAGAGAGAGAGAGAGAGAGAAAGAAAGAGAGAGCCAGAGAAAAGCAAGATTATTTTCTTTTTCAACATAGAGAGTTCTTTGTACTACTTCAGATTTTTCAATTGAGGGAACTTTTACACTACACTTGATCTTAGCCAAAAGGCCGAGAAGCGATGAGGGAACTTTTATATCTTATATTTGATACCGCTCCAGTCTTTGCACCCTTTCATGTAGGAAGGAGAATCTCTTGTACATGGAATCTGTCTTCATTTCTCCATGTGTACCAGACTTTTCTAATTGTCATTGTCTCTAGCTTCAAGCAGAATTCATTGAAACTGCCCTTCCATGGACTTATTTGCAGTTTTAGAAAGTTGATTTTGCTCTTTATTGCTTTCAATAGAATAATCTATGCTATTTCCATAATTATCTTCACCCCTTTTAATTTCCGCTCACTGTGTTAGCAACTCATCTATGTTCAGGATGAACATAGAGAAAACACAAGTGCTGTGATCACAAATGGCTTTGTGAGGGAGGAACACCTAACTAATTCCAGACATCCTGACATAAAGATAAAAGTAGGAGATAAAGACATACATATTTTCCAGCAGAAAGAATGCTTGAGCAAAAGCATAGAGATAAAAGAGTGTCTGTTTGTGAATTAGGGGAAGTTTATTTTTACCCATCATGTTTGGTGCATAAAGAGAAGTGAAAGAAATAAGAAGACAAGAGAAATTGGGGCCAAGATTATAAAGACACTTTAATGTAAGTCATAATGGAAAATAAGACCATAGATCCAAACTTAAAGTTAGGCTCTTCTGGTTGTCCAAATTAAGGAAAAAATTAAGAGGGTCTCACTGAGCAAAAGTTGGGTAATTCTACCCCGCAGTTCCTCAAAACAACAAAATGCAACCTTCCTTATATACAGTGAGACCCATTCAGAAATTGGATTATTATACTCATATAGGGAAGTTCTTCCAATCACAGGTTGCCAAACTTCAAAAGGTCCTTTGAAGTGGTGCTGATAACATACATTTCTAAGCAATCACACTATTTTTCAAATCTATTTTAAAAATCAGGTTCGTAGCAGTTTTCTGAGTTGCTAGCATTCCTTCTGTAACCAGTGGTTTACATTTCATATTGATCTGCTTTTATGGTACAGAATTCTTCACAGAGTCTGAGAAGTATAATTTATTTAGATTATTTTTGTAATACATAATGTGCATATTTTTGAATTCATGTGATGATGTATTACATTGATACGATTTGTAAAGATAAAATCAGTGGAATTGTGATATAACCTTAAATTGGCTTTTCTTTATGCTAGAAACATTTGAAGTATTCTCTTCTAGCTATTTTGAAACATATAGTAGATTACTGGATACTATAGCCACCCTAATTATCAAGCACTAGGTCTTATTATTTGAAGCTTGATTAGAAGCCATTGTTTGTGCATATGTAATATAACATTTCTAAGATTTTACATGTTGTAGATGTGATACACCTTCGTTAAAACAAAAACAAAAGTATGTAGATTCAATATTTTTGTAGATATTATTCATTGTGAGTTTATCTTGTAGAATTTGTATGAAAACACATTTGATTTTAGAGCAATTAAACACATTAGAAAAGCCTGACGCATTCAGAATCAAATAAGCCGAAATAAGCATAAGAAAGATAACCTTGAGCCCATACTCTTTCATGGAAACTTTCTAAGGTATAAAAATAAAACAAGCCAATAGCATTATAGAAAATGTGATATCTAAATAGAATTGTTTATAAATAGAATGTTTTACAAAGTTTCCATGAGGCATCAGCTGTTCTTTAACCCCTTGCATGTTGACATTTTCCAGCCCACTAGCTAAATTAAGGCTTAGGAAAAAATTACCTATGCATTGTATTTTTATGTGTCTGTTAATCTATTTTTATATGCTCTGGACATACAGCATCAGTTCCAGTATAAACATATCAAAAGATATGCCCTATACACATAGCACATGTATGTGGGCAAACCTAAGAAAGAATATAAAATGCTTCTTTTACTTCTATGTTGCAGAAAAAAAGCTGTAACAAAACAAAAGTTTAACATGAGTAGAGTGAGCCAGCCTGCTTGATTTTCTGGATTTGTTGCAGTTTAATCTTATTGTATTAATCTGGTTAAAAATAGCACCCTCATATATGTGCTCAAAAGTGTCCCATTTTAGATGATAAATTCCATGGCAATTCCAAGTAAGAGGCAAGAACTGATCTGTTATTTGTGAGTTACTATAGCAGTCAGAGGAAGCTAGATTAAAAATGCTTGAATATATTTCTTATCTACCAGAGAGAATACTATTCAGTTATATTCAGTTAAAACCAGTTTTCAGGACAATTGGTATTGAAAGATTGTTTCATCTGCCCAAACAGCAGTATCACTCTTTTAAAATTAGCTATGTATTATTATTTTTCTCTGCCCATCTATTTCTTTCTCCCTGTTAGACACACACACACACACACACACACACACACACACACTCCAGTTATAGTTTGATACACAACAGTAATTTGGTGTGTATCATTACAGTTTAGTAAATATAATCAGCCTAGAAACAAGGAAAACAGTCTTCATTTTTCATATAAAAATGGCAATCAGTTCCCATGATCCTGGAGCAAAAAACTTTGTTACTTCCTCTTCACAATAGGCACAAAGAGTAAACAAAAAACGGTAGTTCTGGTGAGATTTGCTTTTCTGGCCATGAATGTTCAAGGTGGAAAATGAACACAGGTGTTTGTTTGTAAAAGCATGTTAATGTTAGTTTTTTTTTTTCCTTTTCTTACACTAATTTAAAAAGATCATATATACTTGTACATGAGGATACACTCACATATACCCCACAATCAAAATGCATGAACATTTAATATAACTTTAATTACTGTAATTTTTCCAAGGTGTTTGATGTGTTTGTATAGTGTTCTCTTACTTGGTGTTTTGTCTTGTCCTTTGTACCTGCTGTATATGCCTTCGGAGATGAAAACATGCTGATTACTTCTTTGTGATAGTTTGATGATCACCCTTGAAGTCAGGGGAAAAAATTAAATGGTATGTTCCCCCAAAAATCAGTTTACTCTTCAGATGTTTAGGAAAAATAATGATTCCAAAGTCAATCTGAATAGAAATATTCTGTATTTTTTCTTTTTAGTGGCTGGTGGTGGATTGGAGAGACCCCTTTTTGTGTGTATGAATTTAGTGTTTCAGAAACATTGTATACAAAGAGCTCACCGTTGTATCAGGGAATGCTAGAAAATTCAAACTTGGTGTGAGAAATATAAACTAAAATGTCAAGAACCTAAGATGTGCAAAACCTTTGGCACTTCTGCCACTCCCAGAAAAGACTTTATTTTGAAAGTGCACCTAAAATGAGTATTTTATAAAACACATGACACATGCAGAGAGCACAGATGTTAGATTTAAGCAGTCAGGAGTTCAAATCTGACAGCTCCTAACTTACTAGCTGTGTGCCCCTGAAAATATTTTTCAGATCCTGTGTCACTTATAAAATGGTTCAAATGAGTTATTGATGTCAAGTTCTCATTACAATGCGTGGCATATAGTAAGGATTCCATAAATGGTGAATATTCTTTGTGGAATATTTCTGAATAGAGAGACTCTCTGCCATTCATATTGCAATGCCCCCTCCCCCCTGACCTTGGTTGCTAAAGGAGCTTGTAATACAGAGAATAGCTACAGCTTGTCACCCATTCAAGATTCTTTTTTACAAGCCAGACAAGTCAATGATTCAATACTCATTCATCGTCAGCTTCCACCTGCAGACAGTGTTAAACTGACGGGCATGTCCCTGTCTTACCCTCCTATTGGACAAACTGACAGGTCTCTAAAACGGTTTCTGTTTTCTCAAACATCTGCTTTTCCTATAATCATTATAATTATTTTTGCTGGGCAGATTTGGATGTGACTTAGCTTTGGGAAAGCAGATTTCAAAATGTTCGTAGAGAAAAAATAGGTATGATCCCATGGCAGAGAGATTCTTAAAAAAAAAAAAAAAAAAGATATAATTCTGCTTTTAAAATCACAATTCCAATGAGAACGAATTAGGGACAGAAGGATTAGTCATCATAGCTACTAGATAAATTCTGAAAAACTTTTTAGAAGAAAATCCAAGCACAGACTGACCTCATATTTTTAAAAAAGATAAATTTGAGAGGGTGGAAGTGAAATAGAGTCAGAGGAAAATCCAGTAAGGTCCAAAAAGTTCCAAAGGAGAATAGTAAGATTTTAAAAGCATTGCCTAGAAGCTGGTGTCAGCCTCATATATGACAGAGAAAAGGCAGAGCCATTAAAACTGAATTTTATTTATTAATCTTTTAGCAAAGATTAATAAATAAATAAAACGGAAGGTACAGAGATAAATTTAAAATGCCTGAGAGGAAGATATAGTAACAGCTGATCATTAATTCAGGTAGTTTCCTAGAATGCTCATAATAATTGTAATAGTAATAAACACATTGGGTTTGGTATCTGCCAGGTACTTTTCTAAGGGTTTTACATGTTTAATATTTATTACAACCTCATGAGATAGATTTTTTTGTATTATCACCAGTTACATGAAGAATTAAAGTACAGAGAAGTTAAAACAACCACAGTTTACTCAAAGTCATGGAGTTTGAATGTGTCACAGCTGAGATAGTATAGGGCTCTAAGTACTACAAACAGAAAATTGAATTTCTCACCTTTTGTTTATTTTGAATGGGATAAAAACTTTTCCCCAGCAGACTTTTCCCATATCGGGTCTTCTTGGCACTTAACAAAGATGATAAGACAACCATAGATTGCCTTATATCAAACATGAAATGCCTTAGAGCAGAAGATGAGGCTAGCACCCTCAGGAACAAGTGCCCTCTTAAAGAAGGTGAACAGGATCATGGGTAGGCATTGAGGAAGAAGGAAGATAGTGTATCCAACAAAATGTCCTGCTATTTTTAACAGTGAGCATTAAATTTAGCTTTCTGGAATTTAATAGAAGGAAAGAATACAAATAAAGCTGAAGGATTTGATAATTTCAGGTAATGTTTTCTTTAGGACAAGAGTTACTCGTTTTTCAAAATGGAATTGTTGTTTCTAATAAATAGAAACAACTCTAAGGCTGGGCCCTTTAATTTTATATTTTCAAGTTTTGTATGTTTACATTCTCTTTTATGATAATAATTCTACCAGTTTAAAATTTTTATGTCTAAATGTAATACTTATTAACAGCTTTTTATCATTCTTTAGTTATTTATGTGAATAATCACTTAATTGGCTGGATTACATCAATATATTATCCTTGTACCTTTGTATTGAATTCTCTTATGTATTATATTTCTAATGTTTTGAAATTTTGATTTCCAGACAATATATGGGTTTATCTCCTTAAATTCTTCAAATAGGGCATGGCTGTTGTTCATGAACTCATTTTTTTCCCTCCCCAATAGCCCTCAATAATCCCACTCAAATAAATATGAATAGATGACACACACTGCTTGTCATACTTCTGTCATTCTGAAACCCTCCACAGTTATGCTCCAAGATTGGATGTACTGATTTCTAGATGAGTATAAAAAGTGAGCTTCTGGCAGTGTGCTGATTCCTCAAAGAGTTAAAAACAGAATTATCATTTGACCCAATAATTTCATTACTGGGTACATATCCAAAGGAATATAAATCGTTCTACTATAAAACTCATGCATGTGTATCTTCATTGCAGCAGTATTCACAATACAAAGACATGGAATAATCTGTGACATGGAATAAAAGTGATGAAATAATCTGTATAATAAACCCTTAGGACATGAGTTTACCTATATTACAAACCTGCACATGTACCCCAAACCTAAAATGAAAGTTTTAAAAAGTTAGCTTTTGAACATAGATGTAAAAATCTTCAATAAAATATTGGCAAATCAAATTTCACAGTATATAGAAATAAGTATAAACCATGACCAAGTGGGATGTATTTCAGATATGCAAAGCTGGTTCAACAATTTAAAATCCACTAATGTACCCCATCACATCAACAGGCTCAAGAAGGAAAAAAATCACATGATCATATCAATAGCTGCATAAAACACACTTGATGAAATCTAACACCGATTCACAAAAAAAACTCTAGGTAAACTAGTAATAGAGAGGAACTTTCTCAACTCAATAAAGAATATCCACAAAAATCCTATAGCTAACATCATATACAACTCAAAACATATGCATGTTCAGGGCAACACTCAGCAACACCTAGCAGGGAGTATATTTGCTGTGTGCCAGAAAACTGGAAAGAGATTTCATGGTTGGACCATCTGGGAAGATACGGGGTTCAGCCATAGTTATAGTAGAGACACCTTGGTGAACTCCCTGGGAATATACTTGAGGTCCCAGAAAAGCCATGTTTATGAGAAAGGACAGTTTTCTGTATGTAAATTTAAAGCCAAAATTTCTCATCTTTTTTTTTTTCTTTTTGAGATAGATGGAGTCTTGGTCTGTTGTCCAGGCTGGAGTGCAGTGGTGCAGTCTTGGCACGCTGCAACCTGCACCTCTCAGATTCAAGCAATTCTCCCACCTCAGCTTCCTGAGTAGCTGGGATTACAGGTGCCTCCCACCATGCCAGGCTAATTTTTGTATTTTTAGTAGAGACGGGGTTTCACCATGTTGGCCAGGCTGGTCTTGAACTCCTGATCTCAGGTGATCCACCCACCTTGGCCTCTCAAAGTGTTGGGATTACAGTTGTGAGCCACCACACCTAGCCTCTCATCTTTAGTAAAGTCTAAAACCAAGACATGACAGGTCAAGTTGACTCAATGGCAATCTGCCAGCCAGAAAAAGAACTTGATGATAATTATAGGAAGATGACATAATACAGAACATCCATAATGTCCCACCTACAATATCCAACAATCAATTAAAAGTACTATGTGCAAAGAAGCAGCAAACAGTAATTAATAATCAAAAGACAAAATGGTCAATAGAAACAGGCTCGGTGATGATCCCATTACTGGCAGTGTGACTTTGGGAAGCTCTGAGCTTCAAGTTTCAACATAGAGAATACAGTTAAATGAAACTAAATTCTACAGATTTGCTGTAAGAATTAAATTCATTAATTGTATGTGGAAGTGAATTATCATGATAAAGTTTCCTATTATATGATTGCCACCAAGGAACCACACAGGAAGCAATAAAAAGGAAGAAGAGATTCTGGTCTGACAGCAACTTACTTTAAAAATAACTCAGTTTTAGGGTTCATTTATTTTTTATTTTTTATTTTTATTTATTTATTTTTGAGACGGAGTCTCGCTCTGTCACATAGGCTGGAGTGCAGTGGCGCAATCTCGGCTCACTGCAAGCTCCGCCTCCCGGCTTCACGCCATTCTCCTGCCTCAGCCTCTCCAAGTAGCTGGGACTACAGGCGCCCGCCACCACGCCCGGCTAATTTTTTTGTATTTTTAGTAGAGACGGGGTTTCACTGTGTTAGCCAGGATGGTCTCGATCTCCTGACCTCGTGATCTGCCCGCCTCGGCCTCCCAAAGTGCTGGGATTACAAGCGTGAGCCACCGCGCCCGGCCTAGTTGTCGTTTATTTTAAGAGAGACAATATAGTTTATTAATTAAGGGTTTTATAGTCAGAAAGAACTAGCTGTGAGCAGGTTTCTGAATCTCTCTGACCATCACTTTTCTCAAATATAATTGAGAATTATAATGGTACCTGTGTTGAGGGTGTTGAGACACTACTAGAGAGTAGAAGACAAACGAGGTTAGCATAGTTGCTGAATAACTGAAGCCAGCAATGTGTAGACTGCTAACAGAAAATTCAAGTGTTAAGAATCTAGATGGATAGAATTATAATGTTCCAATGACAAGCAGTAGTAAACCCCAATGAAATTCTGAAAGTAGATGACATATTTAAAAATGTACACCGACAGGCTTTTCTGACTAGGCAAGAGGAGTAGTTGAAATAACTGGAGACGGTGACATTGGAAAATGAAGAATACAGGATGAGAAACATTTGGGAAGCTTTTAGGTTGAAGAGGGATCAGATTTATTCTGTGCTGCTCTAAACACAGGTCTGGGACTGGTGCAAAACACTGTGGGGAGGCAGCTTTCATCTCAGTATTAGGAAGGACTTTTAAACAATTAGAGGAATCCAGTGATAACATGGTTTGATTTAAGAAGTAGTAATTGCCCTGTCTCCAGAAACTTTTAAGCAGATGTTGATTGATTGCTGCTCAGGGTCATTATGGAGGAAATTCCTGCACTGGGTAGGATGTTGGACTAGGTGGCCCCTATGTCCCTTCCAGCATTAAGATATAAATATGTGGATATTCCATATATGGACTGTTTTTTTTTTTCAGTTGTAGTCAGTAGCTTTTTCTCCATGTGGATTAAATGGATGTCAATTCCTCATTATTTTGAGGTGAGTCAAAGGAAAATAGCATGTACAACAGCACAGCAGCCTAAACAGTTTATCATGCATCTTAAAAACACAAGTCAGTGAAGCAGGCTGTTTCAAAGGGGACCATATCATTGCCAGAGTGCTCCCAAGAAGCCAGCTGCTCCTGGAAAAATACATTACATTTCCCAGTTTGACACCTGAGCCTTGCGATTGCTGTCCAAGGAGGTGAAGAAGAATGGGTTTATAGGCAGCCATAAATAACTAAGGCACTGAAATTCTGAAAATGGGTCAATTTCTTCCCTATGATTCAAGACCCAAATGGGAGTGAGCTACTGTTCCAGCTTGAAAGAAACAGAGCTTTAACTACCCATTTTTGAAAATCAAACGAAAGTAACTAAGAACTCTGTTATTCAATCAAGTGTTCTGCAAAATTCTTCACAGTAAATCTTGAGTATGTTTTTATCTTAAAGATATGGAGAAGAAGAAATAGAGATGCTTTGCATGGGATTTCCAGGAATGTCAGTCAGCAAGAGGGACCATGCATACTATTTAGCCATGTCTATATAGTGTGATGTTACATTTATGTTCCTCCAAGGACAATGCAACATATGTGTGGAACTTGTTTGGAAACCTGCCCTTTTGGACAAAGAAATATCCATGACTCAGCCCCCTAAAACTCTTACAGAATTTTGGCATTCTAAAAATGCATCTTGTCCTCCATGTGGAATTTTGTCCTTCCTAAATTCATTCACTAAGTAATCTTTCATTGTGCCTACTATATTCTAGGTACTTTTATTAAGTGTTTAGTATTCAAAAATAAATAAGGCCCCATCCCTGGCCTGTTTACAGATGCAGAAAGCAGTGCTCATCTCCAGTGGTCTTTTTTTAAGTCCTATGACTAAATTTTAACAAATATGTGACGTACATACATACAATAAAAAGTTTGTTAAAGATAACACAGAGACCAATTTTTTTTTGTTTGTTTGGTTTTTGTTTTTTGTTTTTTTTTTGAAATGGAGTCTGGCTCTGTCGCCCAGGCTGGAGTGTAATGACGGGATCTCAGCTTACTGCAACCTCTGCCTCCCAGGTTCAAGTGATTCTCCTGTCTCAGGCTCCTGAGTGGCTGGGATTACAGGCATGCGCCACCATGCCCGGCTAATTTTTGTATTTGTAGTAGAGACAGGGTTTCATCATGTTGGCTAGACTGGTCTCAAACTCCTGACCTCGTGATCCACCTGCCTCAGCCTCCCAAAGTGCTGGGATTACAGGTGCGAGCTACCGCACCCGGCCAAGACCAATATGTTTTAAAATAACTCACAGCAGGATAATGTTTTCCTCAGTCTTCTCAAGGTAGATTGGAGCATCTGTTCCAAAGAGCCCTTCTTCCTCCCCTTCTGTACCCATTTTCAGTCCTTAGATACTATTTTATAGATCTTCTGAATGCTATATCAAAATAAAGATAGGCTGAACTTTCTCCTTGCTTCAGGAAAATAACTCAGTCGGCCCAGCCATGCGCCCAATATTCCTTCAAAATCCAGATAACAGAATTTAAGATTTTTAAATTCTTAAGCCATCACCTTCAAACTATCTTTGTTATAATCTGCAAGTGCTTGGAGAAAATTATTACTTAATGCAGAAGATACATGTAAATGGCAAAGAAAGAAATGATTAGTGGCACATAATCCATTTTCTTTAAGAACGTGGTTTTTAAACATCCAATTTCCCTATAGAGAATTTGAAAATGCTACATACTGCTTGACCTCTCCATCAGAAATTGTCATTTGATATGGCAAGATCCTGTATGACTCTGCATGTTTTCTCACTGTACCTGTATGTCTCCAGATTATTCTGATGTTTGTTCATCTGGTTTAGGCTATTTCTTTTCTTTTCTTTTTTCTTTTTTTTTGAGATGGAGTCTTGCTCTGTTGCCCAGGCTGGAATGCAGTGGTGCAATCTCAGCTCACTGCAACCTCCACCTCCCGGGTTCAAGTGATTCTCCTGCCTCAGCCTCCTGAGTATCTGGGATTACAGGCGCCCACCACCATGCCTGGCTAATTTTGGTATTTTTAGTAGAGTCGGGGTTTCACCATGTTGGCCAGGCTGGTTTCGAACTCCTGACCTCAGGTGATCCACCAGCCTCGGCCTCCCAAAGTGCTGGGATTACAGGTGTGAGCCATGGTGCCTGGCCAGGAGCCATTTCTTAAGGCAGTGTTTATTGACCCTGGGTGCAAGTTAAAATGACATGGGAACTATTAGAAATTGTGACGTCTAGGCTGCACCTCAGACTCCTTTGTGTACTGAACATTGCTGTATCCTTGCTACACAGGAACTGAGTATTATGACAGGGACCTTCTGGCATGCAAGGCCAAAGGTACTTATTATCTGGCCTTTTACAGAAAATTTGTTGATCACTGATCAAGAAACCATAATAGTGAATCAAACCAAGGATGAACAGCTTTCTAAAACTACATATGTGTCTCTAAGTTACCAAATCACGCACTCCGCAATTCATAACTTACAGTGGGCAATTGGGGGTGGGGGGCAGCAGGAAAAACTGTCTTCACCATTTTTCACTATTTGGTCTCTATAAGAAACCATTACCTGCTCCCTTCTGCCCTTTAAAAATCAGTAACTTGCAAAGGAATTGAGAAATTTAATTTAGAAGTCTATGAGGTCAAACACAGCTGTCTTTCATTGAAAGGGATTAAAGAGCAAAAAGTTCCAGTTAAGAGGAGTAAAATTAGGGATCTATTGCACAGGATGGTAACCATTGTTAATAATAATGCAATGTATATTTCAAAATTAATGAAAGAGTAGATTTTAAAGATCATTAAAAAAGATAAGCAGGTGGGGTGATGGATATATTAATTAGATTTATTTAATCTTTTGATAATATATACATATATCAAAATATCACATTATACCCCATAAATGTATACAGCTATTTTTAGTCGATTAAACATTTTAAAAAAGTTTTAGGAGCTAGACTGCCCTATAGTACTATTTGAAATAATCTTTTGATTGCCTGCTTAGCATCACTGTTATCTGAAGCTGTTCTTTGCTTTTTCAATGTGCTAAGCTCTTTTTGTACATTGGTTAAATATTATTGTAAGAAATATAATTTTTGAGTAGATATTAAAACTGGAATCCCTTCTCACAATTATAAGGGGAAAAATCCATAGCAACAAAATAGCCTAAGTCTTTGTCTGTTAATTAAATGCAAGTTAATGGCTGTTTAGGAAAACAAAAAATGCCACCTGGGATAGAAAATTTAATTAGCTCCAAAAGAACATAAGTCAAAGACTCCTGCATTAGTTTTCTGTTGCTGCTGTCACAAATTACCACGAAGTTAGTGGCTTAAAACAACACAAAATTTATTACCGCACGGTTCTGCAGTCAGAGTCTGACATGGGTCTTACTAGGCTAAACGCGGGGTGTTGACAGGGTGGCATTTCCTTCTGGAAGCTATAGGGCAGAACCTGCTCCCTTGCCTTTTCAGCTTCTAGAAACAGTCTGCATGGCTTGATTCACAGACCCCTTCCTCCACCTTCAAAGACCTCCTCATGTGACAATCACTCTGACCTTCCCTTCTGACTCTTTTCCACTTTTAAAGACCCTTATGATTATGTTAGGCTTGCCCAGAGAATCCAGGATAATCTATTTTAAGATCAGCTGACTTGCCACCTTCAATCCATTTGCAACCTTAATTTCCCTTTGCCATGTAGTATGTATCCTACATATGTTACAATATGTAGTATACTCACAGGTTTCAGGGATTAGGATATAAGCATCTTTGAGGGCCATTATTCTGACAACCACAAGTCCAATTGTAGTATTTCTGGGAGGGAATGAGTGGATTTACCCCCATCTGAAGGCCATTCTCCTTTTTCTAAGAAATTCCCCATTGTCTGAATCTGGATAAAAACCAGAACCCCAGTTCCCTTTCTAGAAATGCCACTCCTCTCACACTTGACAGCTAGAGCACAAGCCAACCAGCTGCACCCACCCTGGACTTAGAATCTTGGCGGAGCTCTTTAATTTTATAGGGATAAACATTATTCATGGTGGCAATGGTAATAGTGGCTGTGAGAATTGTGAGGTGTGTGGCAAAGGCAGCAGCATCAGGACTTTAGATGTGATGGGTTTTAGCATTTAATGGCGGCAGTACAAGAAGTGTGGTACCGTCAAAAGTCACCTAACGAGAATGTTCTCGGGGTGGCTGTGCCCATGCTTCTTCCACCTTGGGCAATACTCATATTTCTTGCCTACATTGATTGTCAGTCATTTTTCGCACCTGGTTCTCTAAGCTGTGAACTACCCATATCCCTGTAATTCATTTCTTTTCTTCTTAAATTGACCATAATCAGGTTCCGTGGATTGTAACCAAGAATCTTTACTGATTGATATTCTTTTGAGTAAGAGCCTTCAGGAAAATTTTATTTTCAATGGCTTGCTCTCTGTAAGAAAGCCTGATTTATAAATTAGGAAACTTGGAGCAAAGAACAAGTTGTCAGAATAATGGCACAGCTTCATTGGTCAAGTAGGAGCTAAGACAGCTGATAATCTGGTAGGAATGCCCTTTATGCAGATCACAGGGGAATCAATGTAGAAGTCAGAACAATGGTGGAACTAGGCTTGGGTTGGGCAATCTTGATAACTGAGGAGGTAAATTTAGAATGTGAAATATGGCAGCAGAAGCCTAGGGGAGAAAGATTACTTTTTAAAAAAAATTATACTTTAAGTTCTGGGGTACATGTGCAGAACGTGCAGATTTGTTACCTAGGTATACATGTGCCATGTTGGTTTGCTGCACCCATCATCCTTTCATCTACATTAGGTATTTCTCCTAATGCTATCCCTCCCCTAGTCCCCCATTCCGTGACAAGCCCAGGTGTGTGAAGTTCCCCTCCCTGTATCTGTGTGTTCTCATTGTTCAACTCCCACTTATGAGTGGGAACATGCAGTGTCTGGTTTTCTGTTCCCGGGTTAGTTTGCTGAGAATGATGGTTTCCAACTTCATCCATGTCCCTGAAAAGGACATGTACTCTTTTTTTTCGTATGGCTGCATAGTATCCCACGGTGTATATGTGCCACATTTTCTTTCTTTATCCAGTCTATCATTGATGGGCATTTGGGTTGGTTCCAAGTCTTTGCTGTTGTGAACAGTGCCATAGTAAACATACGTGTGCATGTGTCTTTATAGTAGAATGATTTATATTCCTTTGGGTATATACCCAGTAATGGGATTGCTGGGTCAAGTGGTATTTCTGGTTCTAGATCTTTGAGGAATCGCCACACTGTCTTCCATAATGGTTGAACTAATTTACACTTCCACCAACAGTGTAAAAGTGTTCCTGTTTCTCCACATCCTCTCTAGCATCTGTTGTTTCCTGACTTTTTAATGATCGCCATTCTAACTGGCATTAGATGATATCTAACTGACTTTTTAATGATCGCCATTCTAACTGGTGTTAGATGATATCTAACTGGTTTTTGGCGTTAGATGATATCTAACTGGTTTTGATTTGCATTTCTCTATTGACCAGTGATGATGAGCTTTTTTTCATATGATTGTTGGCCGCATAAATGTCTTCTTTCGAGAAGTGTCTGTTCATAACCTTTGCCCACTTTCTGAGGTGGTTGGTTGTTTTATTCTTGTAAATTTGTTAATATTCCTTGTAGATTATGTATATTAGCCCTTTGTCAGATGGATAGATTGCAAAAATTTTCTCCCATTCTGTAGGTTGCCTGTTCACTCTGATGCTAGTTTCTTTTGCTGCGCAGAAGATCTTTAGTTTAATTAGATCCCATTTGTCAGTTTTGGCTTTTGTTGCCATTGCTTTTGGTGTTTTAGTCATGAAGTCTTTGCTCATGCCTATGTCTTGAATGGTATTGTCTAGTTATTGTCTCGTCCTAGATAATCAAGTAAGTCATAGGAGAAAAGCTGCATTTGGAAGCACAATAAGCAGAATTCAGCTACTTAGAGAAGGTGGCAAGCAGGCTTGAGATGACAACATTGCTCCAGTGCCAAAAGCAATTCAGGGGTTTCAAGGAAACCAGGAGACCAGACCCATCTCATGGCCTGAGCCAGCAGATTGGAAATGAAGAAGTTTGGGGGCAACACAAGAATCACTCACAATCAAATAGACACTGAGTAGATGCCAGATATATTAATTCTACTCCATTGGTAGACTGATGTTTGTACTCTAATTTTTGCAGTCACTTTGAAATTGAGCTAAGTTGAGCCCCAGGTAGAAGGAGTCTTCTCTTTCATTTGGCCAGGGTTTGAGATGAAAGTGACTGATGTGCACCTTGCTTAATCAATATCTTGATAGTATTCTCATATGAAGATAATAGAAGCTGGGCAAAATGTTCTCAGTAGACTAGAAAACAAATTCTTTTAGCATTCAAGTTTTGTCATCTTTTTGGAACACCATGCCAGGCCGGTCTTGGTACTTGAATACTCTTGGATTCAAGCAGTTTGAAGACATTCTGAAAATGTTCTGAATCTCACACACAGAGTTAATGTCAGATTTAGACAACAACAGGATAAAATGTATTGATATTAGTAGGGCAACAAAAAAGGACACTTAGATAACTGCAGCAGAGAAGCTATTAGTTTAGTAAACAAATTGGCTTTTAGTGGTGATTACGTCATAGCTCAACTCGAGTCTGTGACATGATATAGCCGCATGAATAATAACATCGTAGCAGAAGATTCATGTAGCACTGGTGCATAATTTACCAGATCTTGACAGTGACTAGAGGCCCACAAAACTCCCTTTCCTCTCATGTATTCCTCAACCTCTACAAAGCAATGTTATTTTTTTCTGACCCCGTGGGATTCTCTGCCTTCTTTGGCATGGGTTTTCCCTGGTTGTGTTTTCAGGATACTCTGAAGGACGCGAACAATCGCATTATAACAGAAAGGACACAATCTTCATTCATGTTCCCATTAGGTTAAATGCACCTCAATTATGTTTCTTGTCCTCCTGTTGTTTGTTGTTATTACCCTTCCTGTATTTGTTCCCAGACACCTTAAAAACATGAGTCAGATCACTTTTTAGGTGTTGGGAAGGTGGGTAAGAGGAAGGAGAGTTGGTAAGAGGGCACAGAGAATTCTGCCTTGTTTCCTGTGCTGCATTGATCAAACTTAAATGTTATCCCAAGACTTGTGCGTTAAATCTGTGGCAGTTGTATTTTCATTTGTGTATTTAATTGCTTCATGCATATGCATAATCTCTGGGAACACTATATTGTGATAACTCAATTTGAATGTCAAAGGATTTTTTAAAAGCCCTCAGTATCCCACCCTCTTTGCTTAAGATGATTCCTTGGAAGTAGATTTATTATTTATGCAATGAAAAAAAGATCAAAAAGTTATTATTTACTAGGAATATATATGTGTCTTCTCCTAGTGGGTATGAGTGAGTGTGTGTGTGCATGTGCAAACATACACAGTGTTTTCAGTGTATCAGCCAACCATGCAGCAACAGCCCTAATGATATGGAATTTTACAAGGAAGGATATTTAATCTAGATTTTTACCATTATCTTGACTGGGAGCAGCAAACTTTTCCTGTAAAGGCCAGGTGGTAAATATTTTTGCTTTGTGGACCACATGCTGTCTGTGGCATGTAGTATAAAAGAAGTCATGGACAATACCTAAATGAATATATGTGCATATGTTACAATAAAACTTTTTTTCTTTATTATTATTTTTTAATTTATTTATTGTTTTTGCAAACACAGGTGCTTGGCCACATTTGGACCACAACCTCTAGTTTCCCAACTGCAGAGCTTGATTCTTATACTCAGTTAGGGTGTGACTCTCCAGGCATATACATGTAATAATTGGCAGAAGTTTTCTTTAAAATGAAGCTTTATGAAAAAAACAAAAATAAGAAAAGGAAAAGCAAAATAACAGCTGGTTTTCAATTCACTGAAACCATCCTCTATAACAAGAATCACACATATTTATTAAAAACACGTGACAAGGTACATAGAGCTGATTTCAGAATCCGTTTCCTTCTTTAAGTGACTGGAACCAGCTCTTGAACTGGGTGATAAAGAATGGCTCTGGGACATTCAGGCTGTGTGACCTACATGCTTTGGAGAGCACAGTTTCTGGCATCAAGATAATTCTCATTGACCACAGATGCTTCTTAATATTTGCCGATTTATTGCTGAAACAAGTGCAGCAGATTAACATTATAGGACTGTGGTCTTTGGGAATACTCTCGTCTCTCTATTGGATCAGTGTTTATTTTCAGTGTTTATTTGTATTCTGAAGGTGAGTTGGATGGATATAGCAACCTTAGTTGGCAAATCTACTTTTTTCTTGAAAACAGAATTGAAACTAAAATCCTGTTATACAGAAACGTTACATATCATGTCTAAGAGTATTAAACACTTCCCAAACCACACTCTCTCAGACACAAGTGGGAGCTTGAGAAGCTAATTTTAGTTACTGAATGTCCAGTATGTGTTATATCTCCTTTCCCAAGGACCCCTCAAGAAGAGAGAAGACCATCTAAGCCTTATTACTCAAAGGGTGACCCATGGACCAGCAGCATCTACAGCATCAGGTAGCCTATTAGAAATGACAAATCTGAACAAGCTTCTCAAGGTTATTCATGTGCTCATTAAAACTTAAGAGGCACTGGTCTAAATAATCTATATTTCCAGTCATCTTACATCACTTGTATATGTGGCATGGTATAAATAATAACTGAATGAAGAAAAAGATGAATGAATGTTTAATGATTAAATGCACTAATGCTTCAATGGATATAGATGATTAAATGAGTGAATGAATAAATAATTTTTCTTGAAATATGTAATCAAGTTTATAGAGTGTCTTGATAGTTTTATGAAGATGAAATGAGGTGAGTTATGCGAAACATTAGTAAACTATAAAGACTTACACAAATGTGCAGTGCCACATTAATAGTACAGATCATCTCATGACACATTAGTAATAATACAAAGAAGCCAGCAATAAATTTGCAGAGAGATGCTTCAATACTTGTATTCATTTATTCCGTGGGTAGCTTAAAATTCTTAGCCTTTATTGGTAAGAAGCATGGGAAAGTGTTCTTGAAGGACATTGGTTGGCGACTACATAAGTTATTGTGTGTAAGAACACTTCCAACTATTGTTCCTTCTGTGTGAATTGAAGAATGTTTTCCTGTGAGCACACTCTCTCACACACACACACCCCACACATACACACACTCCAACAAATCCACACAGCTGTCAGTCTCTCCTTCATCGTGGTGTGTAGAAACACGGTATTTCCACCTTGGTGTACAACAGAAAAATCTTGGCTTAACAGTGTAATGGATTGAAAAATTTCAGTTTGAACAGATGACATTTTCAGTCCTTTGGGATGAAAAGCACACATTGTTCAGTTCAGAAATACCATAATCTTCCAAAACAGATTGTTCCTTCTGATATGAGTGTGCATAAAGGCTGATCCTAGGCAAAGTTTAGTTCAGAGATATAGATAAAACTGCATTAACTCTATATTAAAGATACACAACTAATTTTTATAGGTTTGGGGACCCACAGACTAAGGGACAGACAGAGTGGCAAATAATTAATTGACTTACCTAGCAGTGAAGAAGAACTAGGACATTCCAAAAGTTACCTTGATTGCATACATCACATGTATAATAGGGAGCATACATTCAAGGTGTTTGTTTTAACTTCAGCACTTGTTTAGATTTTATACAGACTAATAAAGGACCCAAAACAGTTCATCTCTAATACGTTAACAGTTGACTGAATAGGGAAACAAGATTCAGAATGAAGTGAAATAATTCATATGAACAAGTTTTCCAGATAATTTATATGCAGAAAATTCAGTAGGGGTTTAGAAGCAGTAACTCAAAACAAGGCTAAATATTGATAAGGGCCAAGAATGGAGCCAAAGGCTATATTTCAGTTTGAAACTAAAGTCACATATCTAAAATATGAATTTATGTATAACACACATTCAAGAACACATTTTAAATGATGGTTTTGTGTTTATATTTCTGGGAGAATATTTGATTTTTTTAAGCACAAAGTTATTAGGTTAAGTTTAACAAATTATTTAGCCTTTTAAAATTACATTAAGTGCCATAAAAATTTTAAACTTGACCAAATTAATAAACCATTCAAGCTAGAAGACAGAAAAGTCACAAATATGATAAGCAATGTTAGACATCAAAATTATTCAAAGCTAAAAATAAGTGATATTTTGTCCCTATCAACAAAATTTAAAATTGATCCTTGATCAATGCTAAAGATATGAAAAAGCTGGAAAAGTTATTGAATGTCATTGACACTGTAGATTGATACAACCCTTTAAATTGCATTTCAAAAAATAACAACCCGTTTCTGGAAGTTCTCCTAAGATAAGAAAAAAATCATAGAAAGTAGCTTAATACAGCATTATATGTAGTTGGAGTCAGAAGCAAAATTCCTCACATTAGAATCACATAAATCTAATAAAATATTGCAAAACTATTGAAATAATTTTAATGTATCCCGGGTAACAATATGAAAATGCTTAAACATTAAAAAGATTTAAAAATAAAGTAGAATCAATGAAGATTAAATACTTAGAATAAGTACAACAAAAAATGTGCAAAACCCATGTGAGAAAATATTTTAAACACTATTGAAGAACGTAAGAGTAGACTTAAACAAATGCAAAAGCATTTGCTTGGGAAAATTCAACATTACAAGTTTTTGTAATTACATTGCAAACATTTGCTTGGGAAAATAAAACATTACAAGTATGTCAGAACTTCCTAAATTAATTTATAAATCCTATAAATTTAGCAAGTTATGTATAGAGTTAGATAAGCTGAAAATATTTTATTTAGATAAAAAGCAAAACTATCCAGGAAAATATACACAAAATGGGAAAAAAAATGACTAGGTGAATTAGCTAGAATCAGATGTACAATAAAGTTTCCTTAATTAAAAATTGTGGTATCAGTACATGAACAGACAAATAGACCAGTGGGAAAGAACAGAAAGTTCAGAAATAGACTGAATACATATGGAAATTTAATAAATGATAAAAGTAGCCTCTCAAATCTCTGTGGTGAAGAAAGTCTTTTTTTTTTTAATTGTGCTAGCATAAGTGGATAACCATTTTGATTGAATTAATAAAACTGCATTTATGTTTCATACTGTATACAAGAATAAAACAAGGATATAAATGTAAAAAACAAAACAAAACTGTTTAATTTATGTATGATAATATGGATGAGTTCCTTCTTGACCTTGGTATAAAAGAAGACTTTCTGTGAATCAAAATCCAAATGCAATAAAAGAAAGATTGGTAAATTTCCCTACATAAAAATGAAAAATTTGCATGCCAAAAACCACTGAAAGCAAAGTCAAAAAAGACAATTTGTAAACTGGGAGAAAATAATTGCAACATATATCTAAGACAAATGGCTAATATTCTTACGTATTAAAAATTCTGAAAAATTGAGGAACAAATATTTTAGGGGCAAATGACCTGATAGAAATAGGAAAAAGATATGAAATGACAATTTCAAAAATAATATTTAAAAATGGGCATCCACCATTCAAGAAAATATTAAAATTTGCTGATAATTAGGGAAGTATAAGTTAAAACAGGGATGTCATTTTTATCTATTGGACTATCTGACATTAAAA
Source organism: Symphalangus syndactylus (assembly GCF_028878055.3). NCBI lineage: Eukaryota > Metazoa > Chordata > Mammalia > Primates > Hylobatidae > Symphalangus > Symphalangus syndactylus. The sequence continues at coordinate 20,487,674 of NC_072436.2, read as the reverse complement.
TAGTATCACATACAATATATGATCCAATAATCACTCTCCTTGGTATTTTCCCAAAGGAGATGAAAACATGTTCACACCAAATGCTATACACAATGTGTGTAGCAACTTGGAAGTAATCAAGATATCCTTCAGTAGGTGAATGGATAAACTGTGGTGTACCAAAACAAGGGAATAATACTCAGTGCTAAAAAGTCTCATTAATGCATTTATGGAGGAAACATAAATGCATATTACTAAGTGGAAGAAGCCAGTCTTCAAAGGCTATCCACTGTATGATCCCAACTATACGACATTCTTGAAAGGACAAAACTATAAAGAGAGTAAAAATATCAGTGGTTGACAGGGGTTTGGGGGAAGGAAGGATGAATAGGCAGAGAACAGGGGATGTTTAGGGCAGTAAAACTTCTGTGTCATACCATAATGGTAGATACATACCCTTGTGTGTTTGTCCAAACCCACATAGAAAACTAAAAGTGAACCCTAATGTAAACTGTGGGCTTTGGGTTATAATGATGTATTAATGTAGGTTCATCATTTGTAACAAATGTATCACTAGGGTGGGGGATAATGATCAAGGGAGAGGCTGTTCCTCTATAAGGCAGAGGTTATATAGGGCAGGGGTCCCCAACCCCTGGGCCACAGACAGGTCTAGTCTGTGACCTGTTAGGAAGTGGGCTGTGCAGCAGGAAGTGAGCAGTGGGCCAGCAAGCATTATCGCCTGAGCTCCACCTCCTATCGGTTCCTCAGCAGCAATAGATTCTCATAGAAATGCAAACTTTATTGTGAACTGCACATGCGGGGGATCTACGTTACGTGCTCCTTACGAGAACCTAATGCCTGATGATCTGAAGGTGGAACAGTTTTATCCCTAAACCGTCCACCCCCGTGGGAAAATTGCCTTCCAGGAAACTGGTCCCTGGTGCCAAAAACGTGGGGGACCACTGATACAGGAAATTTCTGAACTCTCTGTGCAATTTTGCTGTGAACCCATAACTGCTCTGTGAGAGAGGCTATGAGGAAATTGGCATTGCCATGCTTTGCTGACAAATATGCAACTTTGCACAATCACTCTGAAAGGAAATTTAGCACTATCTAATAAAACTACATATGCACTTGTCTTTTGACTCAACAATTCCGATTCTGGGGTGTATCTTCCTACCCTGAAGATACACCTTTCAGAACCTACCCTGAAAAATTCATGTCTCCAAGGTTATTCCTTGCAGCATTGTTTGATTGCAAAATATTGCAAAAACCTATATGTCCATACCTAGAAAAATGATTGAATAAATTACAGTATATCCACGTAATCAAGGGCAATGAAGCTATTTTAAAAAATGTGCAGAATGTCTGTGGACTAATAGGGAATGATTTCCAAATAGACTGATAAGGAAAAAATACATAAACTATTACCTTGCATATGCTACTGTTTTTGTAACGAAGAAAATCGAAAAAACTACACATGAATCTACTCATTTACACAACAGAGAATATAGAAAAAGAACCCAGAAATTAAAAAGTTGGTACCTAAAGAGGGGTCACTGAAAGTAGTAGAAAGAAGTGATAAGTGAGTATGGGGTAGTAGAGAGAAGGAGGTAGTAGCACAACTTTTTGTGTATTCTTTTGTAGAGCTCTGGCTCTTAGAATTACAGTAATATGTCACATATCCCTAATTATGCAGTTATTAAAATCAACCACAATATAGGGCAAGAACCTAGAAGTGCAATAAAACAGTAGCAAATGAGTCTGACTATATTACAAATACAGTCCACACTGGGGGAATGGAGAAGACAATAACTGACAAAATAACTTTAGAAACAATGTTTTGACTGGATTCTGTAAGTCAAGAGATAAACAGATCTATAAACAAATACTCTATATTTCTCACAGAAGTGTGGGTTAGCAATTCTGTAACAACTTTAAGTATACATCATAGTCAAATAAATATGCACACATAACACATCTGCACAAACATAAATGTGCATAGATACACATATGTACACACAAATACAGAAGTGTTTGTGTGTGTGTGTGTGTGTGCACATGTGGGTTGGCATACACACATACATTTCCTAGCTCTGCTGAGAGGTCTGGGAGCAATGAAACTCCAGGAACAATGAGCACAACTAGCATCCAGATTTTGGTCCCTAAACACCATTCTTCTGTCAAAGGAACCAGGGCTCATTGCAGAAGTGGTTGATTCCAGGGATTGGGCCAGGAGAGTACAAGATGAGCCCGAACAACTTGCAATGCCATAATAAGGGAGTTTTTGGAAAACATGAGACATTTGCAAAGGACATAGGAGCCAACTTGAAGGGAATTCTAATGGCCAAATATGGAATAACAATCTGAGCAACAAAATAACTAATAGTATTGGACCATAAGCCACAGGACAGAATAAATATCCATGAGCCCATACTAATCTGAATAACTGAACAAGTAAAGAAATTGCAGAAAGGAGTCTGTTGTTTGTCACAGAAAAATTCTATTGATACATATAAAAAGAGGAAAAACAAAAATTTACCACTGGACAAACACCATAGTTATTGTTCCAGACAAGACCGATCAATGAATCCTAAAATTGTTGAGCACATTTTTGAGAGCTGAATATTTACATGGCCTCAAAGTGTCTTCCTCAGGTTATTTATTATCTTGCCTAAGGCACAACGGGAAAATAGTAACTTTATAGTGGATGATCCCAGCAGATAACACCTTAACCAAGAGATCAGGTTAACATCATCCAGTAAGACATAATATCACAAATCCCATGATACGATGCACTGAGAAAGATACAACTTTACTTCTGCCAAAAGTGGATAGCCTTATTCCAAGCATGAACAGCTTCAGACAACTCATAGTTAGAGACATTCTACAAAATAAATGCCCAGTAGTCGTCAGGTGTGTCAAGATGACAAAAGACAAGGAAAGATGAAGCACTGTTACAGTTGGAAGTAATCAAGGAGCCATATGATGTGGGATTCTGAATTAGAGTATTATAGTGATAGTATTACACTTGCTTTTGATCATTTTAATATGATTATGTAAGAAGCCCAGATTAGGGGATGCTGAGTGAAGGGTTATGGGAAGATTTGGTATTAATTTTACAACTTTTCTAAAAGTCTAAAATTAGATCATAGTCAAAAGTTAAAAATGAATCCATACTATGATTTATCATATCTACAGATAACTAAATAATTGCTGTTTAACATTTGGATAAAAACTTTAAAAGAACATAGAAGAGTCAAAACAGGCATTAGAATGACAGATATTAAAAAAATACACATACAGACATACACATGTACATACGTGTGTGTGTGTGTGTGTGTGTGTGTGTGTGTCTGTGGTTCTGGAAATGTCCAGGTCATGTTAATCACTGCTACTAGTATTTTTTTTTTGGTAAAGGATAGGAACATATGAAGGTTAAAACCCAGTGAGGATTTTGGAAATGTGAGTTTGTAATTCACAGAATCACAGTATCAGAGACTTCAAATTTGTCAGGAACCTCAGAACAGCTTTGGCTGATATAATAAGATTTTACATGAATAATTAAACACTAACCATTTGCCCTGGATCTCCTTTAATCTCCCATCTGCTGCCCTCATTTTAAGAACCATCTGACTCACTGTCTACCTTCATTTTCTGAAATGTGTTTTATGCACTCTTTATCTAAACCATTTCTCTAAGATGCTTCTCATTCTTCTTTCAACTTCTTCCAACCTACTGTTGTCATCAGAGAGCAGCTCACTTTCAACATAGTACTAGGTTAACACCTAAAATCAATTTTTGGCCTAGAACCAAAAATAGATTTTAGGTGTCAACTTAGTACTATGTGCATTTTTATGGAGAATCCTCTGTTAGCCTCAGGTGATCGCTAGTGGTGGAATGGCAGTTGCTGTAATATTTGGTTGATGTAAATTTCTGAGGGGAGAGAGAATTATTTCATATTAGCCCCAAGAGCACATACCTCCATAATAAAAAGGCTTATATTTGCTTTTCATTGGAAATCTAATTTTTCAGCAGAGAGAGGAGCAATGGAATGATACTTTCTTTAGAAAACGTGAAGCCTGAGGCATTAAATTTCATAGTTTATAAAATCAGAATTTTTTTTTTTTTTGAGACAGAGTTTTGCTCTTATCTCCTAGGATGGAGTGCAGTGGTGCGATCTCAGCTCACTGCAACCTCCGCCTCCTGGGTTCAAGTGATTCTCCTGCTTCAGCCTCCCGAGTAGCTGGGATTAATGGCGTGTACCACCACGCCCGGATAATTTTGTGTTTTTAGTAGAGACCCAGTTTTACCATGTTGGCCAGGGTGGTCTCGAACTCCTGACCTCAAGTGATCTGCCTGTCTCGGACTCCGAAAGTGCTGGGATTACAGGCATGAACCACTGTGTGCAGCCCTAAAATCAGAAAAATTTCTAAGAAAGCAACACAAAACATCAATTTCTATTTGCTTCCTCGGAAGTAGCCAGTGCTTTTATTTTATCCTGGCAAAAAGAGTTAAGCATATTTAAGTGAAAGAGGAGAGTGGGTTCTTATAGCTCCTTCACCCACACCACACATCCCACCCACTCTCCTCCCCAAATGCTTAGGTAATGCTGCATTTGTAAGTTTGATAAGTTGTATCTATTTCTGTAGATAGTTCTGGGTCATTTTATATTAGATGTTGCTGACACTTGGCTACCTAGCTTGTTTGAGAATTATTTCACTGTCTGGGATAAACAGAAAGAAGGCCTGATCCTCTGTTGCCTATGATTTGTGTCATTAAATATCAGTGCTTCTGTTGGTTGCCAAACCATATACCCAAGATGGCATGGCATTCCTTTCTTTGGTCAACATTCAAACCTTACCAACTTCCTTTACATTCCTGTGCTACAGTAAAACTATTCTTGCCTCAGACCTTTTTCACTTGCCATTTCTTCTGCCAGGAATGATCAGCTTGCTCTTCCTATAACCAGTCCATTTCTCGTGTTTCAAGTTTAGTACAAATATTATTTATTCAGACGGGCTCTCTTTACATGACACTCTAAAGTAGCCCCTCCCTCCACTGCATCGTTAGAAGTGGTTTTCTATTACAAAACATATGTTTTCTTCAAGGTGCGTATCACATTCCAGAATTACCTGTTTACTTTCTAGTTTTTGGGATTAGTCTCCCCATGAAAAAGTAATCTTCGTAGGATAGGGATCATGTCTGTTTTTTCTGTCCAAACAGCAGCACTGAAGTTGAAACTATTACAATTTTACAGTTGAGATTTACAATTTTACAGTTGAGAAAAATGTTTTAGAGGCTAAAGGCTATGCCCAGATTATACAGCTAGTGACTGGTGGAGCCAGAACTCAAACACAAGCAGAGAGAATGGAGCCCTTGGCCACTTTATTAAGCTTTAAGGTTTAAATAAAATTAAGGACATAAATACTGACAGAACGTGATACACAGCACATAATAAATGACTGTGGTTATTAGTTTGATCTCATCTTCAAAATCACCCAAGGAAACAAAAGTATACTTCATTGCCATTTAACAAATGAAACAACAGTTTTCATTCAAAGAGGTTAAGAGATAAGCCCAAGAAAGTGGTGCCATTTTGGTGACCAACTCATCCTGATTTGCTTAGAATTTTCCAGGTTTTAGCACTGAAAATGTTTTTCAAGGAAAATTTAATCTCTGGGGTCTCAGTGCATTTCGACTACTGTATTAAAATACCTTTGACTGAGAAATTTTAATAACAGAATGTGTTGCTCACAATTCTGGAAGCTGGGAAGTCTAGGGTGTAGGCACCAGCAGATCTGGTGTCTGGTAAGACCCCGGGTCTCCCAGATGGCTCTTTCTTTTCTGAGTCCTCACTTGGCAGAAAGGAAAAACAAGCTCCCTCAGCCTTTCTAAAATAAGGGCACTCATCCCATTCATGAGGATGGGGGCCTTATGACCTAATCACCTTCTGTATTAGTCCATTTTCATGCTGCTGACACATACCCGAGACTGGGCAATTTACTAAAGAAAGAGCTTTAGTGGATTTACAGTTGCACATGGCTGAGGAGGCCTCACAATCATGGTGGAAGGTGAAATGCACATCTCGCATGGGGGCAGACAAGAGAAGAGAGATGGTGCAGGGAAACTCCCCTTTATAAAACCGTCAGATCTTGTGAGACTTATTCACTACCATGAGAACAGCACAGGAAAGACCTACCCCCATGCAATTACCTCCCACTGGGTCCCTCCCACAACACATGGGAATTCAAGATGAGATTTGGGTGGGGACACAGCCAAACCACATCACCTTCCAAAGGCAGCACCTCTTAAAACCAACACCTTGATACCTTGGGGGTTAAGTTTCAACCTGTGAATGTTGGAGGGACATAAACATTCAGCCCATAGCACCTGATAAACCCGAACAGCCTCATAGAGTCAGCCTCGTAGAGTCCATATTGAAATCAGGTCTATTTAATTCCCAATACCCTTTCTCCTTATCTCCCAATATTATATTGGATAGGCTCATGCCCCAGGACCTTCCTACATTGAATTTAATTGAATTTATTGAATTTTGTTATCTTTTCCCATTAGACTATATATAGAAGCTCCTTGGAAATATCAGAAAATTAAAGTGTTTATTTTAACACAAATGCATGGAAACAGTTTAATATGAAATCAATCCTTAGAACCCTGAAAATTATAACTTTGTAAGTACGGTATTATGTACTAAAGAACAGTGGGTCCAACCCCAGAGCTATGAGAACTGCCACATCTAAGGGAACTGAGCTATTGCCTTTACATTTCCAACATTTAATTGAAGCCTTTTTAGAAAGAACAAGATGTCCTGTGAGCTTTGCCTGAGCCTGCTCTAGGATTCCACATAAATGAATACAGCAACTCTAGATGATAAAAGCCATCCTAATATACCTGGTCACAGTTGAATCTCGATGTCACTGTCAAAGGGACGTTAGGGATAGAAAGTTTTTCTTGGGCAAAGGATTTAGACCTTTTATTGCTTTCCTAAAGCTGGAGAGCAGAGAGGGGGAAATCAGGGAATTATTTAAAACAACTTGTGTTTGCATATTAGCTCCCCATGTTTCTTAAGATTTTTAAAAAAATTTTAATTAATTTTTAATGACAGATGCAACCCTATGCCTTTCCTGGAAGAATAAATTAAAAAAATGGAAACAATTGTATTTGGAATTCTGTACCATTTCTTAGCTTTGATGATAAGGAATAATCTGCTAAGGGCACTGAATACCTATAGCATTTCTCCACACTTTTTATAAGCACAGTATAACTGCAAAACATCCAGTTTGCTTACTTAGAAACTGTTTAAATGTTCACTTTCTTAAGAATAATCACAGTGAGTTCAGAACTAATAGCTTATTGACCATCACGAGTTTGCTCAGGGTGGATTTTGTTACCTTATTTTACAGGAGAAGAAATTAAAGTTCAGGTTAAATGACTTGCCTTCACAATCCCAGCCCCTCATCCAAAAATATAAAAGAAATTAAATGAATTGCCTCACATTCCTAGCTCCTCATCCAAAAAATGAAAGAAGGGAAGTGGAGGGGAGGGGAGAGGAGGGAAGGAGTAAGGGGAAGAAGGGGGGAGTGGGAAGTGGGGGAGGGGAGGGGATCCATTGAGAAGGCAAAATTTTCAGCTCAGCCTTGAAAATTTTTGGACTTTATTCTTTCCAAAGTATTCTGTGATTTTTTTTTTGAAAAAATTACAAATAAATGATAAACCTTAGTAAATAAAGATTTCTGAGGGCCATTGAACAGAAGTGCCCTATTTTCTATATGGTAGCTATGCTTATACAAAATCTGGCTTTATGGCAATGTTGAAAGTACCACTGTCATTCTAATAGCAAATTATCACAACTTAGCCTACTTACAAGTGAAGCAGTTAAGAAATGTGCTTCCTTACTAGATCAAATCTTTTATGAAGGGTAATAGAAGTAACACCAAATAGCATGACAGCCTTGGTAACTGGCAGCGTGGAGGATGGGATAATTTTAATTTACACTCTAGAATTTTCAAATCTGAATCTTTTGGAAGAGAACAAGAGTGAAATTATTGCCCCCCCCCACAAATTTGCATCTTTCATGGCTGCATATATATATTTCTAAATTGTTTTTTAAAGAGCTTTACCAATTTACACTGTTCCTTAAATGTATACACTAATTTTATTAAATTTATACCAGCCTGAGGTTTATAATGACATTTAGGGGATAAGTGATATTCCATCTATTCATACCTGATGCAGTTTCCAGAAAAGTAATTTTCATTTGAGCAGGTCTTATATATCTTTTTGATACTTATAAAGTATGCTCTGAATGCCTAGTCATTCTCTTTTGGAAGGAAGTGTTCAAAATAGGGTTGGACATAGCTGGGATTTAAATGTTTCTTAATGTTAGTTTCTGATAGCTTTGTAGAATTTTTTTCAAATATATATACATATATACACATAATTATTTGTTTTAAGTTAATATTGATTTTATACTACTATTATGCTGTTTGGAGAATGAATTATATATGGTAGGGAAGATACTTTTTTTTTTTTTTTTTTTTCAGAGGGAGTGCAGTGGCTCAATCTTGGCTCACTGCAACTGCTGCCTCCCAGGTTCAAGCAATTCTCCTGCCTCAGCCTCCCGAGTAGTTGAGATTACAGGCGTCTGCCACCACGCCCAGCTAATTTTTGTCTTTTTAGTAGAGACAGGGTTTCACCATGTTGGCCAGGCTGGTCTCAAACTCCTGACCTCAGGTGATCCACCCGCCTAGGCCTCCCAAAGTGCTGGGATTACAGGCATGAGCCACAGTTCCTGGCTGGAAGATAAAATTTTGACATCTTTGATAAATTGCAAACTGAGTCAAAACAGTCACGATTGTGGTTATTTTTTAAAAAACTAATTTATGGAAGTTTTTAAATTTAATTTTTATTTTTTATTATTTGTTTTAGGTTTAAGGTAGCGTTTCTGTGTAAAATATTCTAGAATGTGAAGATTTACAAAGCAAACTTGTTTCAAGTTCCTAACAGCCAAACTACCATGACCTGGATTGCTAGGTTTTTGGGAGTAGGAAACATGACACTCCTATGATGATATGTTGATTTTATACAATGCTTTATACAAGGATTGAGGGTAGGGTATTTCTATAATTCTTTCTGATTTAAAGAAAAGTAGAAACTTGGCAAAATTTGAAAGTTTTCAGAATTCATTAAAATTCCTTAACCTCTGTTTTTTAATGGCCACCCAGAACAGTGACAACATCAAATGCTAGGGAGGATGTGGTGCAACAGGAACTCTCATTTATTGCTGGTGAGAATGCAAATGGTACAGCCACTTTGGAAGACAGTTTCCTACAATACTAAACATATTCTTACTATATAATCCAATGATCATGCTTCTTGGTGTTTACCCAAAGGAGCTGAAAACCTGTGTCTACATATCAACCTATATACAGATGCTTATAGCAGCTTTATTCATAATTGCCAAAACTTAGAAGCAACCAAGATATCCTTTAGCAGCTGAATGAATAAACTGTAGTACATACAGGCAATGGAATATTATTCAGTGCTAAAATAAATGAGCTGTCAAGCCATGAAAAGACATGGAGAAAGCTAAAATGTATACTGCTAAGTGAAAGAAACCAATCTGAAAAGGCAACATACTATGTGATCCTGACTATACGATATTCTGCAAAAGACAAAACTATAGAGACCATAAAAAGACCAGTGGTTTCCAGGGGAAGTGGAAGGAGGGATGAATAGGTAAAGCACCAAGGATTTTTTGAGGCAGTGAAACTCTTCTGTATTATACTATAAATTGTTGATACACATCATTGTATATTTGTCAAAACCCACAGAATGCACAACACCAAGGGTAACCCTAATGTAAACTATGCACTTTGAGTGATAATGCTGCATTGGTGTAGATTGATTAATTGTAACAAATGTAACATTGTGATGCAGGATGTTGATAGTGATGGAAATTTTGTGTGTGTGAAGGAAGGGATATACGGGAAATCTCTGTACCTTCTGCTCATTTTTTTCTGTGAACTTAAAACAACTCTAGAAAATAAAGTCTATTTAAAAGGGAAAAAAAGTCTTCACAATATGCTCATGCTAAATAGCAATTGCAAGAGAATGCTGCTAACTTCTCTCTGTCAACCTGTCTTTTTTTTTTTTTTTTGGAGACGGCGTCTCACTGTGTTGCTCAGGCTGGAGTCCAGTGGCGCGATCTTGGCTCACTGCAACCTCCACCTCCCGGGTTCAAGTGATTCTCCTGCCACAGCCTCCTGAGTAGCTGGGACTATAGGCACACACTGCCACACCCGGCTAATTTTGTGTATCTTAGTAGAGACGGGGTTTCACCAGGCTGGTCTTGAACTCGTGAGCTCAGGCAATCCGCCTGCCTCGGCCTCCCAAAGTGCTAGGATTACAAGCATGAGCCATTGCGCCTGGCCTCTGTCAACCTGTCTTGAGAAGTAATGACCAGATTCTCTAAGTCCAAGTGGTTAAATAGATTTTTCCTTGCACGTTGTCCTTAAGTCATTGAAAAAACACCTATTTATTACCTCAGTTTCTCTCATACTATGATGAAGGAATAAAGTACTAGCTTTGAGAATTCAATAACTTTATAAATTATTAATTATTCAAAATTATTAAGCAACAGAGTTACAGTAATAGCATTCCTTTTCTTAGAAGCTGGCAATGAGTAGATGCATTAAGGAGTGTTTATTCTGGTTATCGCCTATGCATTTCTCTAACACAAACGGATCAACATCTGCCTTCTCTTCATTTGCATTCTAATACAGAGATGGCAAATGAAACAGAGTTGATAGTTACAGGACATTGAAAATTTAAATGTATTTTAAAATATTGTGGAAAAAGGAATTTTAATTCTCACCAATGGGTTTTATTTTAAAACCTGTGCCTTTTGTAGACTCAGATTTTTGCCTTTGCTACTTGCTTATATCTAGCTCTAGTCATCTCCAAAATTAGCATCTCTGGGTGAATTCAAATAGTTTAAAAAAAAAAAAACTCCTGTGGCCAAAATTTACGTGGTGAGACAAAATGAAGTGAAGAATTAGAGCAGCCATTTGGATACTATGTTTAGAAAAATAAATATTCTCCAGGAGAAAAAAATATGGTGACTTAAGTTGCCTCATTTTAAGGATGGCATTGGTTATAAGATCTAGAGATCTTATCTTTATTGAAATGGAGTTTTCTGCCAGGCGCAGTGGCTCACGCTTGTAATCCCAGCACTTTGGGAGGCCGAGGCGGGCGGATCACGAGGTCAGGAGATCGAGACCACGGTGAAACCCCGTCTCTACTAAGAATACAAAAAAAAATTAGCCGGGCGTGGTGGCGGGCACCTGTAGTCCCAGCTACTCGGAGAGGCTGAGGCAGGAGAATGGCGTGAACCCGGGAGGCGGAGCTTGCAGTGAGCCGAGATTGCGCCACTGCACTCCAGCCTGGGCGACAGAGCGAGACTCCGTCTCAAAAAAAAAAAAAAAAAAAGAAATAGAGTTTTCTATCCTACATGTGGAAAGTACAGTGATGGTTATTCTTGTAATGGTGACTTACAGGCATTCTAAGAATTGAGGGATTGTATGAATTATGTGAATGTAAAATAAACTATGATTTTAAGACTGAAATATTGTTGCATTTTTTTCAAATTATGAAGAGTTTTCATATAAGAGATTAGAGGCTTAAACAACTAGTGAAGGGGTAGACAAATGAAGCCTAAAGAAACTAGTATCCAAAGTCTTAGCTTCAGCATCAAAGTAAGTGATTCTCAATAGCTTAACTGAAAATTTCTGCAGATCTCAAGAACTCCTGGGTATCTCCTAATGACTTTTATCAGTCTGAGGCTCCAATGAGGATGATTATCAAAAGTTCACTTGGAAACCGCTTCAAACATTCTGTCTAGTCCCGTATCCCCCTGCCTCTTATTCTTTCCAGACTTCCCAACTGGACTTCAAACTCTGCCTTTCATAAACTCTAGCTCTATTTCAGGAACCATATGCAGAAGCAAATTCTGGAAAATGTAGCTCCCAGTTCCTCCTCTGCATTGAAGAGGAAACGTTAGGAAAAGCTGGTGGTAATGTCCAGTGGAAACAGATAAACAGATGTACCATGATCTTACCTCAATAGCTATTTCTTTGACATTGAGTGTTTTGATCCAATAATATATCTGCCTACATATTTTGCAAATAGTTGTAAGCCTGGTATACGTGCCTGAATTATTTTACAGATGCCTATTAAAATGTAGAGTTTACATTAAAAGAGAAAGAAAGAGAAAGAAAGCAGGAAAGAAGAAGGAAGGAAGGGGAAAGGAAGAAAGAAAAAGAAAAGAAAAGGAAAGAAAAAGGAAGGAAGAAAGAAAAGGAAGGAAGGGAGGGAGGGATGCAGGAAGGGAAGGAGGGAGGAAGGAAGGAAAGAAAGGAAGGGAAGGAAGGAAGGAAGGAGGGAAGGGATGGAGGGACAGAGGGATGGAGGGAGGAAGGAAGGAAAGAAAGGAAGGGAAGGAAGGAAGGAAGGAAGGAGGGAAGGGATGGAGGGACAGAGGGATGGAGGGAGGGAAGAAGAAAAGAAGGGTTTACTGAGCTTCTTGGATCAGCAGATTATTGACTTTCCTTACATTTTGTGAATTTGAGGCCATTATTTCTTCAAATATTTCCCTGCTTTCACCCTCTTCTTTCGTTATGGGACTCCTATTACACATATATATGCCTAACAATGTTCCACAGATCTCTGAGATTCTGTTTATATTTCCTATTTTTTCTTCTGTTTTATTTTCAGATAGTTTATACTGATCTATCTTCAGAATAATTGGTTCTTTTTTTCCTGACCACATGAATCATTAATGGAGCTTCTTTTGAATTTTTCCTTTTATTTTACTTTTCACATCAAAATTTCCATTTGCATTTTATAATTGTTATCTCTTTCATAAGAGCCTCTATTCATTGAGTCAATATCATTAGACTCGCCTTTAATTCTTTAAACATGCTTTTTAGAGTTACTTTATTTTATTTATTTATTTTTATTTTGTTTTATTTTATTTTAAGTTCCAGGATACATGTGCAGGATGTGCAGGTTTGTGACACAGGTAAATGTGTGCCATGATGGTTTGCTGCACCTGTCAACCCATTAATACCTAGGTATTAAGCCCAACATGTATTAGCTATTTTTCCTGGCGCCCTCCCTACCCCTCTCCCCACCCACTGACCGGCCCCAGTGTGCATTGCTCCCCTCCTTGTGTCTATGCGTTCTCATTGTTCAGCTCCCACTTTTAAGTGAGAACATGTGGTGTTTGCTTTTCTGTTCCTGCAATAGTTTGCTGAGGATAATGGCTTCCAGCTCCATCCATGTCCCTGCAAAGGACATGACTTCATTCCTCTTATGGCTGCATAGTATTCCATGGTGTATATGTACCACATTTTCTTTATCCAGTCTTCATCGATGGACATTTGGGTTGATTCCATGTCTTTGCTATTGTAAATGGTGCTGCAATCAACATACACATGCATGTTCATTTATAATAGAATGATTTATATTCCTTTGGGTGTGTACCCAGTAATGGAATTGCTGAGTCAAATGGTGTTTCTGGTTTTAGGTCTTTCAGAAATCACCACACTGTCTTCCACAATGGTTGAACCAATTTATATTCTCTCCAAAAGTGTAAAGGTGTTCCTGTTTCCACAGCCTCACGAGCATCTTTTGTTTCTTGATGTTTTAATAATTGCCATTCTCTGACTGGTGTGAGATGGTATCTTACTGTGCTTTTGATTTGCATTTCCCTAGTGATCAGTGATACTGAGCTTTTTTCATGTTTTTTGGCCACGTAAATGTCTTCTTTTCTGTACACCAACAGTAGACAAGCAGAAAGCCAAATCATGAATGAATTCCCACTCACAATTGCTACAAAGAGAATAAAATACCTAGGAATAGAGCTAACAAGGGAAATAAAAGACCTCTTCAAGGAGAACTGCAAACCACTGCTCAAGGAAATCAGAGAGGACACAAACAAATGGAAATACATTCCATGCTCATGGATAGGAAAAATCGATATCATGAAAATAGCCATACTATAAAGTTATTTTAACATATATTTAACATAGGTCCTTTGAAGTCTTTGCTAAATCCAAAATCAGTGGGTTGGTGGTGGTGAGGTGTTCAGTCACACATTTTCTATTGATTGCTTTGTTTTTTCCTGAGTATGAGTCACACTTTCTTCTTTCTTCATACAATTTTAATTGAATATTATATTTTTAGATAATACAGCAGTATAATAATGCTTTTTGATTCTTTTAATATTTGCTGTTGATTTTTACTTTTTCCTTCATGAGTGTTTTTTTGGCTTTTGTTTCTCATTTTTAAATCTGAGAAGTCTGTCTCTGCCAAAATGTATGGCTGCTGTTTCTGCTGGAATTTTTTTCTGATGTTATTTGTCTTGTTTTTATGTTTAAGCCTTTTTTCCTAGGGGTGGCCCGGTGTCTGCACAGTTTACTGTTCAGCCGAAGATTAGAGGTTACATTCAAACAGCTAAAGTCAGGAAAGCTTTCCACTCCCTGCTGATGACTCTGTATGGGCTGGAGAGCACATTCAAGCATCAGTCTGTTTTAAGAAGTCTGCCCATTTTACTTTCCATCGAGCTCTCTTGTGTGTCTCCTGAGCGTGTGCACTGGTTTCATAAGCCAGGGATATGTAAGTTGCTTGGGTTCACTCTAGCCTCTACTGCACACGCACACATCTTCTGGTTAAAGCTGGGTATGCAGAACACTTATTAATCCCATTAAGTCTGCCTTACTTACTAGAGCTCTTTGTTTAATATCTAGCTGTTCAAATTTAAGCTAGCAGAGCTACTGGCCCTCCCTTTTCACTTGCCACCAAGATAACCACTCACATTAGTCAGGGTTCTCAGAGAAACAGAACTAATAAGAGGTAGGTAGGTAGGTAGCTAGGTAGGTAGGTAGGTAGGTAGGTAGGTAGATAGACAGACAGACAGACAGACAGACAGATAGATAGAATTCATTGTGGGGATTGGTTCACACAATTATGTAGGCCCAGAAGTCCCATGATATGCCATTTGCAGGCCAAAGAAAGAGGAAATCTGGTGAAGTTGTAATTCAGTCCAAGTCCAAAACTTTAAAAATAGGGGCTGGGGGAAGCACTGGTGTAAGCCAGAGTCCAAAGGCCCAAGGACTGGGTGCTTCAATGTCCAAGAAAAGAAGAAATGGATTTCTCAGCTCAAGAGGAGAGAGAGAAAGAGGATTTGTCCTTATTCTGCATTTTTGTTCTATTTGGGCCCTCAGTGGATTAGATGCTGTCCATCAGTATTGGTGATGACAGATCTTCTGTACTCAATTTACTGACTCAAATGCTGATCTCTTCTAGAAACACGCACACAGAGATACTTAGATGTAACGTTTTTCCAGCCATCTGAGCATTCTTTAGCCCCATCAAATTGACACATAAAATTAACCATTATAGTATGTATACATATATGTGTGTATGTATGTGTGTACAATTATGCATCATTTAACAACAGGGATACATTCTGAGAAACATATTGTTTCGGTGATTCCCTTGTTGTGCAAACATCATAGAGCATACTCACAGACCTAGATGGTATAGCCTATTACACATCTAGGCTGTACGGTATCGTCTATGGCTCCTAGGCTACAAACCTGTGCAGCACATTACTGTACTGAATACTGCAGACAATTGTAACACAATGGTAAGTGTTTATGTATGTAAACATATCAAAACATTAAAAAGGCAAAGTAAAAATATGGTATAAAAGATGGTACACCTGTATAGGGCACTTGCTGTAAATGGAGGTTACAAAACTGGAAGTTGTTTTGTGTAAGTCAGTGAGTAGGTGGTGAGTGAATGCGAAGGCCTACAATGTTACTATACGGTACTGTAGACGTTACAAACATTGTACACTTAGGCAACACTAAATTAAGAGTATTTTTCTTCCTCAATAATAAATTAGCCACTTGTAATAGTCTGTTTTCATGCTGCTGATAAAGACATACCGAGACTGGGCAATTTACAAAAGAAAGAGGTTTAGTTAGACTTCCAATTCCACATGGCTGTAGAGGCCTCACAATCATGGTAGAAGGCAAGGAGGTGCAAGTCATATCTTACATGGATGGTGGCAGGCAAAAGAGGACTTTGTGAAGAGAAACTCCCATTTTTAAAACCATCAGATCTCGTGAGACCCATTCACCATCATGAGAACAGCATGGGAAAGACCTGCCCCCATGATTCAACCACCTTCCACTGGATCCCTCCCACACCACGTGGGAATTATGGAAGCTACAAGATGAGATTTGGGTGGGGACACAGAGCCAAGCCATATCACTACTGCAGCTTATTTTTACTTTATCAATATTTTAATTTTTAAAGCTTTTTCACTCTTTTGTAATAACGCTTAGCTTAAAACACAAGCATATGGTCAGCTGTACAAAAATATTTTCTTTCCATATATTGTTATTCTACAAGATTTTGTGTACTTTGAACATTTTTTATTTTTTATTTCTTAAAGTTTTTTGTTTAAAACTAAGATACAAATACACACATTAGCCTAAGTCTACACAGTGTCAGAATCATCAATATCACTGTCTTTCACTGTCACATTTTGTGCCACTGGAAGGTCTTTTGGAACAATAACGTGCATGGAGCTATCATCTCCTATAATAACAATGCCGTCTTTTGGAACATCCCCTGAAAGACCTCCCTGAGGCTGTTTTACAGTTAACTTTTTTTTCTAATAAGTAGAGGGAGTATACTCTAAAGTAATGATTGAAAGTTTAAGATAGTAAATACATAAACCAGTAACATAGTTGTTTATGATCATTATCAAGTATTATGTACTGTATATAGTTGTATGTGCTGTGCTATTTAGGATTGTCAGCACAGTGGGTTTGTTTATACCAGCATCACCAAAAACATGAGTAATGTGTAACTCTATGATGTTGTGATAGCTACAGTCACTAGGCAATAGGAATTATTCAGCTCCATTATAATCTTATAAGACCACCACAGTATATGCAGTTTGTTGTTAGCCAAAACATCATTATGCAGTGCATGAATAAATGTATATCTTACACACATACACACATACACACCTGCACATATATATAAATATACATATATATCACAGTGTATATATATGTGTGTGTGTGTGATATATGTACCACAGTATATACATGTGACATATATATAGATATACATTTTATATATATAGTGGTCCTTGAATACATATAGCAGATTCTCAAAGAACTTCATTTTTTTCAATGTTGTTTAGTTATCATGTAAATGAGAAACTGGTTTTGTCATATTGTTTCACTTAAAGTAGCAGTTTCCAAGAACCTGTCAACATTAAGTGAGGACTTACTGTATATATCTCCACATATCTATCTGTCTGTGTATCCATCTGTATATATATGGAGAGAGAGGGACAGAGACAGAAAGGAAGAGAGAGAGCTTTATTGTAAGGAGTGTTTTACCAGACTTCAGAGGCTGAGGAGTTCCAGGATCTGTGTAGTTCCAGTTCATAGCCAAAGGCCTGAGAATGAGGAGCAGCAATGACGTCGATCCCAGTCTGAGGGTAGAAGACTAAAGTCTTAGCTGAAGCAATCAGGCAGAAAAGAAATTCTCTCTTTCTCCACCTTCTGTTGTATTCAAGCCCTCACCAGATTGGATGATGCCCACTCATATTAAAGAGGGCTCTGCTTTACTCAGTCTAAAGATTTAAATGCTAATCTCTTCTGAAAATGTCCTCAAGACACACCCAGAGATAATGTGTGGGTGTGTCTTGTGCCCAACTATCTGGGCACCCCATGACCCAGTCAACTTGACATGTAAAATTAACCATCACACACCTTTAATAATAGTGCTCTAAATCCTGTGTTCCCTTACTGCCAGAACAGGGACACTGCTAGTTTTCACAGCCTGTCCCTCCCTAGTTGGAATATCATGGACAGAGATAGTAGGGGAATGGGAGCAGTCCTGGGCAAGAACACCACAGGCTCATGCCAGTCTTACCCAAATATAGTAGCACTCAAGCATGAATGCTTCTTACATTAATATACAGCTTTGCTTGATTTCCAGATTTTTAGCAATCTGAAATGATTGACAGTTTTGTTCAGCTTTATGGTTCACATTTGTTTGAGGAAATGATTTGTCAGCTTCCTAATTCCATCATTCTGGTAAGGAAATCTTATTAACTGTAAATTTATCTAGAGTGAATAAAGTAGCTTCTTTTCAAAATATCACCATGTCATTTCAAGCCTGCAAGAAAAGACAGAGACCAGAAGTTTATCTGTCATTTCACAAAAAAGTATACTGAGAAGACCTTATAGTTTGGACTCAAGTGAACTTAGGTTTGAATCTTGACATCAGCATTCTGCTATATGAACTCTAGGGGAAAGAAAACCCTCAAGCTCTCTGAGCTTTCTTCATAAAATGGATATTGTAGTTGGTGTTTTGAGGACTAAATGTCTGAGATATAGTATGTACTTAGTGGATGCTAGTTTTTTTTTTTTTTTTTTTTTTTTTTTTTTTTTTTTTGAGACAGAGTCTCGCTGTGTCACCCGGGCACCCAGGCTGGAGTGCAGTGGCGCAATCTCGGCTCACTGCAAGCTCCGCCTCCCGGGTTCACGCCATTCTCCTGCCTCAGCCTCTCCGAGTAGCTGGGACTACAGGCGCCCGCCACCACGCCCGGCTAATTTTTTGTATTTTTAGTAGAGACGGGGTTTCACCGTGGTCTCGATCTCCTGACCTCGTGATCCGCCCGCCTCGGCCTCCCAAAGTGCTGAGATTACAAGCGTGAGCCACCGCGCCCGGCCGCTAGCTTTTTTTAATCTACCCTTTCTGTTTTTGCTTCACATAGATAAGGTATGTTGTATATGAAACTGCCTGATTTCATTTCTGGTGTTTGAAGATTACATTCACATGTGCATTTAGTTATTGATGTTTGAAAAGTGTACGGCCGGGGTTATTGCTAATTTAAAAGACACAATGGAGAAATAGTTCCTGAAGCAACCATCACCCCTCTGGTTTGATGCCCAAGAATGCAGTCCTTCTTTTGTGTTTTTACAAGCCTTCTGTTGATTTATGTTTGCAAATGTACTTTTGGTCATTTTCTTAGGCAGTATTCCCAATGTCTTTCTTTAGATAATTATTGTATATGTATTTTTTTGCAATATTTTCTAAGTGTTAAAAGGAAGAAGGAGTGAAGAGGATAAACGCATGTTAGTTTTTGTGGGATGAATTCCAAATCAGCTTATTCTAGCAGGCTAATTTTTTTTTCATTTTTATTTTGGTCAGTTGTAAGTATTGACATCATTACAGTATTCTCTCTATTTCTTCTTTGAATTACTCACTCAACCACTCCTAGTTACTAGATTAGTATTTCAGTTCTAAACACTGATTATAACTAGAAAGTAAGGCAAACAAAATAATGTTAAACAAATGATAATGTAGCTACAGATTTATGGTACTCATTTTTCTGGATCCTACCAACACTTATTTTGTTTTATTTATATACCCAAATACATTGTAAATTTGATAACAAAAAATCACCTTTCCTCCATGTCTGTTAAATCTCAGTAGTAAAAGATACATGATTTATTTTCTCCTTGAAGTATTGCCTTTCTTGTAGTGGAAAGTGTAGTGCCAGACATCAAACATCAGCCTAGTTTTATAGAAACAACACTGGAAATAGAATAGACTTAAGATATAAATTTTGCTCTGTCATTCAGCAACTGTATGATCTTGTTTAAGTAAATCGAATTCTTTGAATTATGGTTCCCCCATCTTCAATGATGTGGTGGTTTGAATTCTAAGCTTTTTATTGGTGCTAAAAGTCTATAATCCTGTAACCACTGGATATTAGTCTAAAATTTGCTGATACCTTCTCTAAATAGTCTCTAAATTAAATGCTCTTATTTTTGTTTGTGTATTCATACTGAAGATTGGCTAATATGTTTGTTTCACTGGGTGTTGAATGTTGTTTTTGGAGATGTGATTTAAGATTCCAGGAAGCTAAACTTGTTTCTATTGAGATTGGGACCTCACTTTTCTTATACTCTCATTTTATAGTGATCATCATAAACTTCTCCATTGATTCATTTTCT
Source organism: Symphalangus syndactylus (assembly GCF_028878055.3). Lineage (NCBI taxonomy): Eukaryota > Metazoa > Chordata > Mammalia > Primates > Hylobatidae > Symphalangus > Symphalangus syndactylus. Next base: position 20,467,551 of record NC_072436.2, on the reverse strand, counting down.
ATGTATGTATATATGGGTATATGTATGTATGTATCTTATGTATCTAGTTTTCTGATTCTGATCTTAAAACCCCAGAGCATCTTGAGATCTATTATTTTACTTAGAAAATATTCTCCTGTCCTTGTACTAAATTGTACCCCACCCACCCAAATACGTTGAAAGTGTTTTACATGCTTTCGATTTATATTCAATGAGTAGAATAGCCATAGGGAAAATAAGCTACTGGCCAGACCCTATACTGAATTATTCTATTTATTTAGCTCAATCATGACTCCAGATTTAGGAGTTAAGCTAAAAAATACAGTTTTTGAAACATTAGCCGTCAGTATTCAGTGTGAACAGTGAGAAAGAAAAAGAGCACATTAGAGCCCCCACCCAAAGAATGAGCTCGTTTGCATACTCTAACCTCACATAGTCTCAATTTCATTAATACTTTCATTTTGGCAGCTTCACACACAACTTTGAAAGACATAAAATCCGCAATTTTAGCACAGCTGTTTCCTCCTTCCTTCACAGAGTTATTTAAACACCTTGTGACGTAAGGGGAAAGGGTGGATGGATGACATTTCAATGAATTATCTCCTGTCTGCTGTGTCATTTCAGAAATACTTACTAATTGGCAGAATAATCTTTCAAAATTACCTTTGAAGATCTGGATATTTTAACAAACTATACTTATTGTCCATTCGTATGTTTACACTCTTAAATCCCCAATATCCGTAGAAGCAGAATTGCTAAGAAATATAGACTCATGCACCATGTTAAAAGGCGAAGAGGATTTACCAAATACTGTAAAATCTCTAGGAAAATATTGTTTTTTTAGTAGGGAGCTTCAGGATCATGTCCTCAGGATTTAGAATTTTAAATTGTGCTGTCAAAGAATTTGTCTTTTCATCTTTTTTTTTAATAAGTAGTAAGATACCCAAATATATGTTTGAAATACCATTTTGAGGATAGAAACTCCACATTTGCATTAAAGTCTAAAGGAAATTGAATTATACTTTGGTGATAAGAACACCTAACAGGTCATCTGCTGATAATGCTGTGATAAATATTATTTCAATGATAAATATTTCAAAACAGCCACATTCTTCCTCTTCAACCATCACACACACACACACACACACACACACACACACACACAGAGGAGTGGGAAAGGGAGGGAAAAAGAGCCAAATCTTTCTGATATAATGAGCAAATTTGTACAATATTAAGATATCAACTTTTTGGACAAAAGAAAGCAGGAGCAACAATTTATCTTACGTATGATTTTACATATTTCTTCACTAATAAACAGGCATCTTGAAGTTGAAGCTATAATAGTAAGAATATTAGACTAAAATTAACTCTACTACTGACTGTGGGGTCTTCACCAATTATATAAATGCCTAGTCTTATTTTTTTTTTCAACTTGAAAAAAAAGAGACACTATTGGTGATGTTTGCTTAGCTACAAATAGCTTTTTTTTTTTTTTCCCCGTTCATGTTACCCGTTGGAATATGTCTCCCCATCCAAAGTAGAACATAGTTGATTGGATGAAAGTAGCACTTGACAAAAGTGGAGCTGGTGGCGACCTGCTCCCTGTGAAGCTTGAAATGAGGGCTCTGAGGTTATCTCCAGCCTGGGCTGCTATCAGGAAGAGAGGCGAGGAAGGGTTCCTGAGGTTGCCGTGTCCCAATTCTGAGATGGTGTGGCGTCTCATCTCAATTTAATAGCAGCAAAAAATGCCTATCTGTAAAAAAGTGAAAATGAGGAACAAGTCCAGAAAAATAGTAAATGTCTCCCTCAGCTCCTTAACGTTTCTATTGCTTAGTTCCATTTTGCAGCATTCTAGTTCTGGACTCCCAAAGATACTCTTATTTTTTATTTTAACCTTAAACTAGTTACACTTGATTCAAGTTACACTATATTAAGGTTATTTGATAATAACCTAAATATACTTGGCTAACACAGGTCATTGTAGAAAATAATTAATCACTTTGACTTAAGTCAGTTTTTATAAATGAAAATAAAAATGTTATACCTAGTGGCAATTTTGAGAAACAAGTTCTAAACAATAGTTTTATCAATAACTTGCACATAGTAAGGATTATTGAAGAATTCTGAAATCATATTAATCCATCTCAGGGTTATAATTTAAAATACTATATTTGGGTAGAATATCTTGAAAAGTTACAATTAATTGGTAAGTCAAACCATAAATTGTTTTGGGGAATGCTACTTTAATATTAATCTGATCTATGTCTAATTGCTGTGACGAGTTCTGAATCCTTTTCCTCCCAACCTACATTCCCTGAAATTTTCTGCTCTTAAAATCTGTAGAAAGGCAACATATGATCTTTCCAATTGGAGTCACCATATTGTTGGTTAGGCTTTTATTTCTTGTGTAGATTTAGGCTAGTTAGGTTTTTATTTCTTGTGTCTTTTATTTTATAAGATCTATTTTCTGGGTGTTACATTTTCCAAAAGAGTAATTTTCTTGTTTTTTTTTTTTTTTTTCCGCTCCTTGCCTGTCTGGTATTGTTCTCTCTGGACTAGTTACTTGCATATTTTTTAAAAGTTATTTTAAATTCAAGTCTATGGGCTGTTTTCCACTGTTTTTAGATGACACGGTGTAGTGGAAACGAACATAGGTCTCTATTATTTCTTTTTTCTGCTTCAGAAATGACGTTGTTTTGAATTCAATTCCCTAGTTATTCATAATAACATCTAATTCAAAGATGATGGATCTTCATAGGTAACAAAGTCGGTGTGTTAATTTGGGACAAATTTCTGTTTCAGAGGACTGGGGTAAAATGTATTTACATAGGTTGAGTTCTATTGTCATCTCAGCAGTAATTCATGCGGTATTATAAAATCTGGATTCATATAAACATTAGTCGCTAAACCATAGACTTTCTTTTTCATTTTATGTAAGTACAAAAGTCTTGCAGAATGTGTTCTACCAGGAGGCACCTTTCTATACTGCCAGGTCACCACTTACTGGAAGAGAGAACATTGAGATAATTCTTTTTACTCTAAGGCATAAGAAAACAATTTTTTTCTTTCCTCCTTTTTTTTTATATTGGCTACAAGTATGTACATTTAGCCAAGAAGGAATTGAAAATATCTTTCTATTACATATTTTCCCACATCTGCAAGGCCTATGCTTAGAAGATTTAATTTTAACAAGATTTCCTCTTATCACGAACAGGTTATGAAAGAAGCCAAAAACTAAAGTCTAGTTAATATCTTCTCAAGTAGAACAGAGATTTTGTTGTTGTTTTGTTTTTTATTTCTGTGAATTTATTTGCTTTATAGTTTAACTTTTATTTCAAGTTTAGGGATACAAGTGCAGGTTTGTTACATAGGTAAACTTGTGTTATGGGGGTTTGCTGTACAGATTATCTCATCACCCAGGTTTTAAGCCTAGTACCCATTAGTTATTTTTTCCTAATCCTCTCCCTCCTCCCCCCATCTGCCCTCTGAATGACCCTGGTATGATTTTAAAATTCTGTTATTTCCTTCTTTCCTGCCACTTTCCAAGACTTTCCTAACATCTTTTCTTGATACTTTGAAATCCCTATGATTCTTTAAGGTCCAATTACCTCCATGAAACTTTCCTTAAAATTTCAAACCAACAGCTCTGTCTTCCCAGACCTGAATTATCATGGCAGTGTTAATGGTTCCCATTCATAGGTACTAGATTAGATAAAAATTTATTAAAGGGTGACCCCATCATGGCTGCTGTTTTCAACATATTATAATTTCCAGTTCACTTCTGGTTTATCTAATATGGTAAAATTTAAAAAATGATTTCTAAGATCTAGATGACTGACTAGAGACACCCTGCGTGCATCTCCTTCTCCACAAAGACCAAAAAAAGAAACAGAAAACCACAGGTTGAATTGAGCGTCTAAGGGAGAACACTGGAATTCAGCAAGGAAGTGACAAGACTCCTTGAGGCACAAAAATTCAAAATGGCAGCATAGTTGAGGGATTCCCCATTACAGGGAAAAGGTAAGTAGGAGATTCACAGAAACCCAGTTCCTGCCACAGAGACAAGCAATCCTAGCTATTGGTGAGCCCCTCAATGCTCATGGCCCTGGGCCCAGTGCAGGGAGCTGCTTGAAGTTCATGCAACTGCATTTCTTCAGAGAAGAAATTCATGATAGGTCTTCCTACACCAGGATCCAAGCTGCTGTAGCACATCTCAATTTTGGGAGCAGAAGCACCACCAGAGTGCATCCTACTCTGGGCCCAATAGCTCCTTCATCTCCATATTTTTGGGGCCCTACCAGCATTCCTTCACATCTACACAGAGGGCTGCGGCCTTGTGACACCAGCTGGACCTAGAGGTACATCTACAACAACACTTGATTCTCCACAGCACCCTACACCTAGGGAAATAGGTGGTCCAGCACAGCAGGGAGGCTGCCCCAAGTATAGAGGGAGCCAACACCTGGCTTGCCAGAGCCTGAGAGCTGCCTGCCCAGAGCTCACCATTGCCAGCCACCAAGGCCCCACCCTCCAGTGGCAGACCTACTACACAACTGTGTGTGTGGTTGAAGGATCCAAGGACTGGCTCATCTGGGCCCACCACTGCCACCACCAGTATTCACATATGTCACCCAGTGGCCCAAAGATCAACTTACGCGGAGTTCTCCACCACCGTTGCCTGCAAACCTGACGCCTCCAGTGGCAGGAACGCTGCATGCCCACACACACTGCCCAGAGGCTCAAGGACTAGCTTCTCAGGGCCTGTTGCCACACCACCAGTGCACATGCACACCACCCAGGGGCACAAGGAGTCGGATGCCTGGGCATTCCGTTGCACCACCAGCATGTGCATGAACCGAACAGTGGCTTCAGGGCCTGCTGCCAGGCCCCCACCTGGGGCCTGCTGCCAACACTGCCAGTGAGCCTGCCCCTCCAGCAGTTGGACTGCCCTGCATCCTCATATGACACTCGGGAATCTAAGGACCAACCTACCCTGGGCCTGCACTGCCACCACCAGCACCTACACATGCCACTTAGGAGCCTGAGGATCAGCCTACTTGGCATTCCCATCTCCAGCAAAGCTGAGCCACAACCCTCACAAAAAACCAAAGCTTAGGCCACTGTGAGGCATTAACAAACATTATTGACATTGACTATAGCTGAAGAAATTCTATGGAGACCACATTACTCTGTCTACCCAGAACCAAAGCAAAAACATCCTACCTAACAGACACCATGAAACACATACACAGGAAAAAATCTTTCCCTAAAAAACCTACCTCATGAAACTGGAAGAAATGACTGTTACATCAGATGTACAGATGTCAGTGTAGGGACATAAGAAACTTGAACAAGCAAAAGAACATGATAATTTCAAAGCAACTTAATAATTTCTCAATGATAGTCTCTAAAGAAAGTAAAATTATAAGATGTATAAAAAAGAATGTAAAATAATAATCTTTAAAAAACTTAGCAAGATTCAGGAGAACACAGATAGACAATTCGGTGACAATAGAAAAACAATTTATAATTTGAGAAATTCAACAAAGATATATATATACATATATATATTCACACACACACACACACTATATATATATATTGTCACCGAATTGTCTATCTGTGTTCTCCTGAATCTTGCTAAGTTTTTTAAAGATTATTATTTTACATTCTTTTTTATACATCTTATAATTTTACTTTCTTTAGAGACTATCATTGAGAAGTTATTAAGTTGCTTTGAAATTATCATATATATATATATGAGACAGAAAGAGAAAGAGAGTATAACCAATTAAGAACTGAAGAATTCAAAGAATGGAATAAAAAATAAAATTGAGAATTTCAACAATAGCCTAGATCAAGCAGAAGAAAGAATTTTTGAACTTGAAGATGGGCCTTTAGAAATAGCACAGTCAGACAAAAAAAGCAGAAAGTAATTGAAAAAAAAAGCCTACATGACATATGGGACACTATTAAGCAAACAAATATTTGCATTTTGGGTGATCCAGAAAAAGAAGAGATGAAAAAATGTGTGGAAAACTGTATTAGTTCATATTCACATGGCTATAAAGAAATACCTGAGACTGGGTAATTTGCAAAGAAAAGAAGTTTAATTGGCTTATGGTTCCGGAGGCTATATGGGAAGCATAGTAGCATCTGCTCAGTTTCTGGAGAGGCCTCAGAAAACTTACAATCATGGTGGAAGGTGAAGGGGGAGCAGACACATCACATGGCCAGATTAGGAGACAGAGAGAGCAAGGGAGGAGTTGGTTCACACTTCTAAATAATCAGATCTCATGAGGACTTACTCACTATTATGACAACAGCATTAAGGGGGTAGTGCTGAACCATTCATGAGAAATTCACCCTCATGATCCAATAACCTCCCGTGAGGCCCAGCCTCCAACATTGGGGATGTTAAAGTAAACTATGGCCTGAGAAGGACTCTACTTCTATAGTTGAGTCCTTGTGGACAAACTGCAATCTCACTTAAAAGGTAGACAAAATTGAAAACTGAGGAGTATGCACCTGTAATAATAGCTGAGTCTTGGCCAATCCAAGTGGCCGTACTTCAACCATTCATACACTTTTAAGTGCTCAAACTGTGATCAAATCTGGTAAATGCCAACCTGTAACCGGTCCAGCCATTCTGTACCTCACTTCCGATTTTTGTATGTCCTTTCCCTTTTTGTGTCTATAAATCTTTTTCCAGCACGTGGCTGCTCTGGAGTCTGTGAATCTTCTGTGATTCTCGGGGCTGCCTGATTTGTGAATCATTCATTGTTTAATTAAACTCCTTTAAATTTAATTCAGCTAAAGTTTTTCTTTTATCAGGGATTACAATTTGCCATGAGATTTGGGTGGGGACACATATCCAAACTATATCGAAAACCTATTTAATAAAATAGTAGTTGAAATTTTTCTAAGTCTTAGGAGAGATGTAAACATTCAGGAACAGGAAACTCAAGATTCCCAAACAGATTCAACCCAAAAAGGTATAGTCTGAATCACATTATAGTCAAACTGTCAAAATTCAAAGACAAAAAGGAAGTTCTAGAAACAGCCAGAGTAAAGTGTCAAGTTACATGTTAGGGAATCCCCTTTGATATAAATCCATTCTATTTAAGACTACCTATGCTTTTAAGAGTAAAAGAAATAGTCTTAGTTTTTCATGGAGGAGTGAATAATTAATACATTTATTAATGCATACCATTCTTTGGTCTGTGAATTTGATATTTAAATTAGTATATATAATCAAAAGAGTTAAGCAGGGAAAACAGACTATAAAATTGTAATTGTGTGTGTGTGTGTGACTGGAGGTGGAAGTTTGAAATGTTCTTTAAATTATTTTTATTAATAGAATATTATCAGGAATTAGAAGAAAAATAAAGTTGGAACATTGAACTCTTTCCCACATAGCAACTTTAAGATCATTATGAGGACTTAAATGGAAAATAACTTATTAAAAAGGCTACTCTACTAAAAAAATGGTATGGACACCTCTACTCTTGGTATATTGAGATGGCAACTATGACAACAGCATAGGGGCATAGGTTATAAGATGAGTAAGTTTTTTTTTTTATTTTTTATTTATTTATTTTTTTTTTTGAGATGGAGTCTTGCTCTGTTGCCCAGGCTGGAGTGCAGTGGCATGACGTTGGCTCACTGCAAGCTCCACCTCCCGGGTTCACGCCATTCTCCTGCCTCAGCTTCCCAAGTAGCTGGGACTACAGGCACCTGCCACCACACCCGGCTAATTTTTTGTATTTTTAGTAGAGACGGGGTTTCACCATGTTAGCCAGGATGGTCTCGATCTCTTGACCTCGTGATTTGCCCGCCTCAGCCTCCCAAAGTGCTGGGATTACAGGTGTGAGCCACCGCGCCCGGCCAAGATGAGTAAGTTCTTATTTGGAAATTGCTGAGGGCAAATGTGATCATCTGAGTAAAAGGTTAAAATACTTTTCTCAGCACCCTATTTACTTGGTAAGGGAAAAGTCACTTTCCAATGGGGGATTTCAGAAGACCTTAGTTATCAAGCACAAGAGTGTAAATTGTCCTGAAGTATTTCCTCTCATGGTAAAATAATTTGAATTCTGAGTCAAGGGAAAAATAGAGATGTATTAAAGGAATTTAAAATATAGACATTAATCTTAATTTCATGTGTGTATTTCAGGAGTGATGATCTAATTGTTTCTTTATTATAGTGAAAGGTTATCTCTAATTTGTACTGATATGAAGTCACAAGCACTGTTCTGAACAATTTGCTAAATATAAGCTGCTGATACTGACTTTTGTGATCTAATAGAGGGCTTCCTCCATCGCAAAATTTCAGTGGCTTGCTCTTGTTTGTTTGTTTCTCCAAGTGCTTTTGCACTGCCATGACTGAACCTGTTACCTTTGTACATAGTGGGCCAAGTCAGGGGAAATCTGCTCTGTCTGCTCCTACATAGCGGAAATAGAGCCACAGAGTTTTGGTGATTTGAATGTTTCAGGTAAACTACTTGTTTCACATACAAATCAAACTTCAATACAACATATGATTGTCTTATTGTATATTATTGCTGCACAAGAAAAAATTATTATTCTGCCTTCTGGAAGCTTTTCCCAATGAATTTTAAGAGAGGCAGTAAATCTTTCCATCACATTTCTTATTCAAAAGCAAATAGATAAATGAAATAATTCCAGCTTTATGTGTCATTCCCACAGTACATATTGCCACTGTATTTGTGAGCATACCATTAGTATCTTTGTATACAAAGAATGTTAATGTATGAGAACACGAATGTAATACTTTTATAAGCTGCATGTTGATTCTATAGATTTCCTGACTTATTGCTATCCTAATATAATTTTAAAAAAAGGAAAAGTACACTCCCAACATTGTATAAAGTAGTTCTCCAAAGAGGTGATTTTGCTATCAGAGGACAACTGGCAGTATCCAGAGACATTTTTGAATAGCATGGCTGGAGGGGGCTTGTTATGAACATCTAGTGAGTAGAGACTAGGCATGTAGTAAACTTCCTGCCTTCCTCAACCCCTCAACTCCCAACAAAGAATTATCTCATCAAAAATTTAAACGGATCCATGGTTTAGAAATCATACTCCCAAAGCAAACAAACGTTTCTTTTCGTTGCCTTAAAGAAAGCGTTGCATTCTGTTTTAGGGTGTGTGTGTGTATGTGACATTTGTGGCTGAGAAATGTATCTACTAAAGGTGAAATACTTTGGACTTGGACAAACCAGAGACAAAACATGTCTTCCACCATTGTCTAATGTAATAATTGAAATTACTAATTTTCAAAATTCAACTTATTCAGAAGAAATAAAGATTATATGTTATCTGTAGACTATTAAAATAATGCATTGTTTCATCATTAAGTATTAAAGGAGACTACAAATAAGAACAAGGCAAATCCTTATATTCTTGTCTGTTATTCACAAAATGGTGTTTTTCTGTAATGGCTAATATCTGATGCTGGGAAGAACAGTAAGAAATTTTATATTTCTCTTTACTTTTAGAATTTAATTCTCATAGTGACCTCTTGGCTTAACTGAAATTCTTTCTTGATTAGGGGTCCATCTGGGACTATTTATAAAATAAACTGCATTTCACAAGTCCTTTGTAAAACTAATATATAATGACAGAAAGCAGCCCAATAGTGCGTTGGGCTAGTTGTGGGTGGAAAGTCACTGCAGAGAGGCATAAGGGAGCTATTTGGAATGATGGAGATATTCTATATCTTGGTAAGGGAGGTGATTGCACAATTGTACATGTGTGTCAAAACTCATTGAACTGATAGTTAAAATGGGTGCAATTTGGTGTATGTAAATTGTATAATAATAAAGAAATGTTTTGAATCTATTGAGGCCTAGTAAGAAAAATATGTGATGTCTTCAACTTACTTGATTTATCTTATAGAAGCAGATAAATGAAGGTCAGAACTTCTATACATTAAATCAAATATCCTGATCTGAATAAAATGGCCTTAAGATATAAAGACTTAAGTCATTACATATACATTACTCTATAACATTGCTTGACCAATGCTTATTGCATTGTTTGACCGTTATTTATGATTATAAATAAATGTTTTCTGACTAAAGCATTTTGCAAAATTTATCTGCACACAAGATTTCGGGTACCTTAAAAATTTTGTTTGTAAATGTAAACTTAAATATTAATTTACACAGTGTGATTTTAAAAACTGTGATGATGTAAATACACAGAAGCATATATACAAAGAATATGTGCATACACATGCACACACATTTGAAAATAAATACACAGAAATGACACTGCTTCTAATTCTCAGTGTAGGAATTTCAGGTTATATTTTGCTGTCATATTTTTATTTTCCTCTGTTTTCTAAATTTGCCATACTAAATGATCATTTATAATCAGTCAAAATACATATTTTAATATTCTTTCTACGAGTAGAGTTTTATGCACGAAATAATATTAATTTTAACTGTTCTTATACATTATTTGTGATTCTAATATAAAAAATGATTCCGTAAAAGAACAGAAGGATGTATTTATTCAGAAATAACACATTGTATTAATCCATTGAAAACACCCTAGAGAAGAAGACTGAAACTTTATGTGTTCTTTTAGTTTTCATAGTAAATGGAAATTTTTGGTAGTCATTGCCAGGAATAAGGCTTTGTAACTTTGAGTTTGGCACAGATTAAATAATACATACCGCTATTCAAATGGTGCTGGAAAGTTTGAAGATTCTTTTAGATGGCTTTTACAAGAGTGAATAAAGTATCATCTTATCACAGTGAACAATTGTATGTTCATTCTCTTGAAAGAGTACGCGGGAAACCATCAAGGGACACATCTGGCCTGGCAGCTCAACCCTCCATATTTGGCATAGTAATGGCTATTGCTCGTAATTGGGCCAGAGTGCAGGGAATGGGGGAATGGTTCACAGTAAGGGACATGCACTTGGCACCGTTTCGGCCATTTCTCAACATTTCAGTAAGTGGAATGCCTCATTTCTCTGTGTCGACAGTCCTGAGTAACATAGTAGTACCCAGGAGATCGTTTAAAATCTAATTTTTTTTAAATAGGTAGTTTTTCCAGGCAAGTGTAGCATTTTGCATTTTAAGTCCTGTCATCACCCAAAGGAAAAAAATATATGATGTATTTCCTTTCATGCATTTAACTTCAAGTTTTTGAGGTCATTCTTTTTTCCAAATAATCACTGGGTGCAGTCACTTTTTTTTTCCTTTCTAAGTTTCAACAGCTCACTTAAAAGACATACCAGATTAAAGAAATGCTAAGATTTGCATTTTTTTCTAAAGCTAAGATTAGTATTCACTGTATGAAGTTGATAGTCAACAGAAAAAAAAAATCATCCAAGGGTTTCTAAATTGCTTAATAAGAACATGGAAATTTTTAAAGTACATTTTGAAGTTTTGAGATGTAGCTTACAGCAAATAGAAAACAGAACATTCTCAAGTTAACAGAGATGCCGACCTGGGGTCATAATTTCTTGTTTCAATTTGAGCTTCTGCCACAGGTCAGCTGAGTCAGTCTGAGACTATTTACTCACAAGGGTACCATGAGAATAATCTATGGTCCCTATAAGTCTTTATGTTAATTATAAAAGCAGAATAGTGGGTTTTTTTAGACCCATCTCTTTATGAGCCTTGAACTATTTGTGATAAGACTATGAATATTGGAACCAGAGGACTTAATCAGAGTAGCACCAACTTGGCCAAATCATGTTCTTGAATTTCTTCCTTTGTTCTCATATGAAACATGCAGATAATTGTTGTTAGATACACAGTCGGTAAATAATAATTGAAAGATAAACTTTCCTCAAATACACACACACACACACACACACACATATGCATACTCCCATATGTTGCATATATTACCATAACTCTTAAGACAGTGAATGAGAATGCATCTCAATATATTTAAAAATCCTTAATACCGGGACCTAGAAAAACGTCCATGTTAAATCTGTAAGCATTCTCTCTAGCCCAAGAAATGGAAACTCGAATTTATTTTGGGACACCTGGCTTGCTTGTGTACTATGAAACTTTCACCTCAATAGGATTTTAGTTGTGTAAGTTCTAAACCCAGTACATGCCAGTTGATTTGGAATGAGGAAGGTGCTGTGGTCTGAATAATTGTGTCCCCACAAAATACATACGTTGCAATTCTAATCCTCAAGGTGATGTTATCAGGAGTGTGAACTTTGAGAAGCAATTTGATCATGAAGGTGTGTCCTAATGAATAGGATTGGTGCCCTCATAAAAGTGGAACAAGGGAGCTTGTTTATCCCTTTCTGCCACCTGAAGTTACAGATGACCTTCACCAGACACTAAGTCTTCCAGCACCTTGATACTAGACTTCCCAGCTTCCAGAATTGTGAGAAATAAATTTCTGTTGTTTGTAAGTCTATGGTATATTGTTATAGCCCAAACTGACCAAAACAGAGGATACTCAAGACGTCTTATACAGTTTCTAGCACTTTAAGCTGGTTGTGTTTATCAGAACTAAGTCTGCACAAACATTTTTCCTCTTGCTTGGTTTGCATTTCCTTTGCCGATATTATATTGCCTTTTTTTTAAGGGAAGATCATGATTATGAGTGTATTATACATTTGATCATTTGTGATTTTGAGCAGAGATGCTGATACACAATAAAAAGGAATACAGTCCTATTGATCCTCTCATACTTAGAAAAGGATAGCAGTCAACTTGTAACAGTTCAACATTATTGATATATCATGTATTGTATTTACAAAGTCTGCATGGTTTAATTTTGTGAAATATGACAAATTATTGCCTCATATGTAATAGTGACCTATTGAAGGCCGGAGGGCAAGACTATCTCTTTGGCTTAGAAATGGGCTTCCTCAGAAGGACACAGGCATTGCCAGCTTTTAAGCTCCCCATCACATTCCTCTTGAAGATGATACTGGCTCTGACCATAACTGTTCCTTTCCCTAAATATTTCTGTGCCCAACTGCAGTTATTTATTTATCTTTGTCATTGTTGTTTGTTTAAATTTTACTTCTGCATTTGATAAGGCAAAAATATTTAAAGATGCTTCTTGTGTTGTGGGGGTATGTAGAAATGATCCTGGTCTTGTCCCAGGGGTCATCTGGGTATAGGGGAAACTGGAGCAGCATGAAGAAAAACAAAATCAAACATTTGAAAGAGAAACAGCCAGTTAAATGTGACACATGTACCATACATATTTATGTTGTCTCCCCCACCACTAGCCTTATTAAAATAACAGCAAAACAACATAAAAAGAGGGAATAACCCCACAAAGACAAAAGGGAATTGAAGTGGACTCAACTGCAATTCAGAAATTTCAAAAGACTTTGATTAAATCACACATGCAGGAGAGGAACTGACTCAGCAGGGAATAAGAATTTATAATATTAGGTGTCTGATGGGAATTTGATAAAGAAGTAGGCCACCAGACCCTAAAAAGCTCATGCAAACTCAGCCTCTTAGAGAAAACAGGTAATTCCCAGGGTGAGTTAAGGTGCAATACTGAATATATAGAAAGTGGTTGCACTGGAAAGAAAACCTTTGAAATTCCAAAGCTTGCAGAATCAGGTAATGGTCTTTCACCCTCCTCCGCTACCCAACCCTGATGAAGAGGCTAGAAGTTCATATTTGAGCAAATCTGAGAGGCTCTAAGAATGCGGGGATGGAGCTCAAATCCAAAAATGGAGAATTGTGACATAGTGAACCATAGTCTCTGTGGTAGACAGACCCTGAGAATAATCCTCTCTCCCTAATAACTACTGTCTTCTAGTATTAGCACTCTTGTAGTACAGTGGGACCTGCAACTGGCTTCTAGCCATTTGACTACAACCAAGGCAACCTAGGTATCACTCCTGGCACCTAGAATGGGTGTCAGGAATAAGTCTGAGTCCTGACGCAGGGATTCTGGTCAGAGCACTGAAAACACTAGTTTATCTTAGGGTCATAAAATTTACCACAATTTTTAGAGTTGAATGAAAACTTGATGTAGAGAATGGTGGCAAGCACAATTTTTGCATACTGATTAAAACAAACGTTCTATGACAAAAATGATATTTTTAATCTTAGATGAAAAGTGAGTCAGATATGTTCATGATAAAGTGCTGCCTGTTTCATATAACTCATATTTTGTAGGTCAAATTCACCAAGAAACATACTCTTAGATGAAGATTTGTATTCAAAAAATTTACTGGGGACATCTCTTGAGATTATCACCTATAAGAAAAAAGGATAGCAGGACTAAGCAGAAGGCAAGTTAGAAAAGAGATGTAGGTACAGCAGTGGCTTCCACCAACCCCACAGGAGCTCCAAAGTCTGAATGACTCCTTAGAAATGAAGAAAAGGGCTGAGCATGATGGCTTATGCCTATAATCCCAGCGCTTTGGGAGGATGAAGCAGAGGGATTGCTTGAGTCCAGGAATTCAAGACCAACCTGGGCAACATGGTGAAACCCCATCTTTACAAAAAAATCCAAAAATTAGTCAGGCGTGGTGGTGTGAACCTGTATTATCAGCTACTTGGGGGGGCTGAGGCAGGAGGATAGCTTGAATCTGGGAAGTGGAGACTACAAAGAACTGAGATTGGGCCACTACACTCCAGCCTGGGTGACAAAGTGAGACCCAGTCTCCAAAAAAAAAAAAAAAAAAAAAAAAAAGTGAAGAAAAAGGAACTCTTGCACACTGTGGGAATATAAAAGAGTATAGCCATTATGAAAAAAAGTATGGATTTTTCTCAAAAAATTAAAAATAGAACAACAATATGACTTAGCAATCCTACTATTGGGTATATATCCAAACAAAATGAAATCAGTATGTTGAAGAGATATCTGCATTACCATGTTTACTGCAGCATAATTTACAACAGCCAAAATATAGAGTAAACCTAAGTGTCCATCAACAGATGAATGGATAAATGAAATGTGGTATATACACACAATGGAATATTTTGAAGCCATAAAAAGAAGCAAATCTTGTCATTTGGGACAACATGGATATACCTGGAGGACATTACGTTAAAAAAAATAAGCTCAGCACAGAAAGACAAATATTGCATGATCTCACTTATGTGTGGAATCTTAAAAAGCTGATCTTATTGACATAGAGAATAGAATGGTGGTAACCAGGGGCTAGGGTGGTTGGGGGAGGAGGGCTAGAGAGATGTTAATTAAAGGAATACAAAATTCCATTTAGATAGGAGGAAGTTTGAGAGATCTATTATACAACATGGTAATGTTTTGGGATTTTTGGGGTGTTGCTTTTCTGGTTAGAAACCTCTATGGCTGGTGGCACTTTTGCCAGAGCTCTGGTCCTGCATCCAAGAAGAATGAGGTATGCAGACAAGTGGATAGTGAGCCAGACGAAGAGAAGCTTTATTGAGTGTTAGAACAGCCCAGAGGAGACCCGCAGTGGGTGGCTCCTTTCTGCGGGCAGGTTTTTCCAAGTATTCAGCTCTCAGCAGAGAGGGTAGCTCCTCTCCGCAGCTGGTCATCCTGTTTTCTGCAGCTCTCAGCAGAGAGGAGGCCCTGGAGAGGGTAGCTCCTCTCTGGAGCTGGTTGTCCCGATATCTGCTCCTCCCTCTCAGCAGGGAGGAGGCCCTGGAGAGCGTAGGTCCTCTTTGCAGCTGGTCGTCCAGATGTCTGCTTTGCTGTGGCTGAACCTGGGGCTTTTATGGGCCTCAGAGGGGAGGAAGCACATGCCAGTTGGTCCATGGGCAGGCCCAAAACGCACCACAAGTTCCCACTCCAGTCTGCGGGACTGGTAGCCTGGCCCCCAGCCCCTTCAGGCCCTCCCTGGGCTCAAGGTCAGGCCTCACTGGGGACCACCCACTTTTGCCCAGGAGCCTGTCTGTCTCCTGCCGCTATCCATGGCACACAGGCTGCTTGCACCAAGGGGCACCTGCAGGCTAGTGCCGAGCTGCCCTCAGGTACTTCCCATGCTTGTTGGTGCCCAAAGTCCAGAGGGAGACAAGGCAGCTGGGGGCTGGTGTGTCAGCCACTATCTTGAGTGTGTGCCTACCCAGCTGGGCTGTGACAGCACCGGGCTTGGCCCCAACCTTGCTCCATGATCAGACTGGGCACCTGGAGTGGGAAGAGGCCAGACTGTGGGAGCAGGCACTTATGAACCTGTTGCGGGAGGGAGAGGGAGGCCTTCCTGGGCCCCCAAGAGCACAGAGATGTCTGGATCCACAGTTGTGCTTGGATAGGCTACAGCTGCACCCACACCTGGGGAGTTCCTGTCTAGCACAGAGACACTAAAGTCTGGAGCCCACCAGGGTATCTTCAGTGGAACCTGAGGAGGACGAGGCTTCTGCCTGCTCAGTGGAGAGTGGGGCCCTGGCCATGCCTCCCGGCTGCAGCCAGCGTCATGGCCATTCCAGATGGCCCGCTGCTGCCATCAGTAGCTATAGTTAATCACAGCATATTATATTCTTAAAAAATGCTAAGAGAGTGGATGTTGAGTGTTCTCTCCCCAAAATAATATAATAATTATGTGAGGTAATGCACATGTCAGCTGGTTTTAGTCATCTGACTTTGTAAATATATACTTCAAAACATCATGTTGTACACAATAATTACATACAATCTTATCTGTCAGTTTAAAAAATAAAAATAAATTTTAAAAAAGAAAAGATACCTCAAGTCAGGGCAAAGAGAGCAGACCTACTGCATAGATAAATCTCTGGAATGAGCTTTCCCAGGGAGAAAGTATAAACTTGGGTGAGGCAGCTCTCTTCAGCCAAGGGTCATCCTGGGAAAGAACTCAGTTGTTCTGAAGTCATCGCATCCAACATCTAGAATGAAGACCAGGAATGTGTTTGGGTCCTGAATCTGGGATTCTGGTCAGGGCACTGCAAACACGATTTCATTAAATAATGATCCTCTCCTCTTAGCTCTAGTTCTTTTAACTATTATTTTATTTCTGGCTTTTTGAAGCAGCATAGATTATAACTGACTCTTCCTTATTGACATTCTGTTAAGAAAGAAACATTTTCTCTGTATCTAATTATTTCTAAACATATTTTCTTATGGAGTATCATCCCTTATCATAAGATGTTTAAACCAATAGATGCAAACAAATAGTAAATACAGTATCTAGAAGGTTACTTTGTTGGATAAAATCTTTTATTATTTGTGTTTTTAGAAAAGGGATCTGTTAAGAGTATAGTTTTTATTACAATCAGACATGAATGGAAAAAGGGAGAAAAAGCCCTTTAATATTTCTTGAGTAGGTAAATTCAAGTCATGTATATACTAGCTAAGTCACAAAGTCCCGTAAGTGGAGTCATAAAAAGTAGGTTACATTTCACAGCAACTAACAAAAATCTCTTAAAACCAAGATGTCTCAAGGGTACATCTCGTAAACTAGCTGTAAAGCTTTCATGGTAACAAGATATGGAACAAATATTAATTGGATAGGAAATGACTCCAATTTAGGATTGTATTTTGTATGCTTAATGTTTTCAAGGTGAATGGTTTGCAAACGTTTCTAGTTTTTAACCATAATAAGCAGGCTACAGCTCAGGGCTTTACCTCTTTAAAGTGCCTATGCCATAATCTGTTTTCTTAAGCATGTGTGTGTGTATTTGTGTATGTGTTTGTTCATTCTGGTTTCAGTCTGATGATTTCTCAGCAAAGCTAAATTAATGGGCTAAAAGCTTATGGTTTTCTGTTACATAACATCACGTGATTCTTAAACTAAAGAGAATATAATAAATATTTAGCTTAACGTAGTTAAAGAATTTTAGGTCCAGATAATAGCCTCATTTTCTACTCTTCTTTTTCCTTGCACACTGTCCTCAGTTTTCACCGCACTACTTCAAAGATTAACTATTTGAAACAACAACAAAAATATACAGCTACTGACACTATCAACTTAAAATAGCTATACATGATATTCTTTCAAAGACAACTTGATGATATCACTGATGTCTTGGATCATCATAAATAGCCTGAAACCTGAATTTTGACTGAAACAGCATTAGCTCCAAGGTGGATTACTTGACATGGTAATCTATTTTATTTTCCCTAAAGAGAAATTGGAATTTGATTTTTATTTTTAATTGATTGAAAGAAGAGTTTCATATTTTTTCTCAAATACTCTGAATGCATTGATGAAATACTGTCAACAGCTGGTGGAAAACTCCCACCAAAAATTAGTTCCATAGTGAAACACTGCATTTGACTATTTCCAAGAATCCGTAACCTTTATCTTGCTGATGATAGGGAACTGAGCACTCGGGATATTGAGATAAAATAATTTCCTAGGCGTTGCTCTAGGGGGGAAAATATGTTTCCGTCGGGCCCAGAGTTGTTGGAAAGAAAACAAAGATAAAATTTCCTAGTATATTCTTCTCACTCCTAAAATTTAAAAATCCACAATAATTCTCTAACGCCTTACACTGTTTTATTTTGATTCAAAATATCTTATTTATATTATATTGCATATATGTATTTATTTTACTTATTGTTTTCTCGATAGACTATAAATTCTAGAAGGAGAAACCTTGTCAGTTGGTTCACCATGGAATCTCCAGTACCCAGAATGGTGCATAATATATTGAAGATGCATAAAAAATACTTATTAAATAATGATGAGATAAATTCTGATCGAAATTATTCCTGCCATCATGTAAATGCACATGAACATTTAGCCTCCTGGAAATTTTTTATATACCATTGATGATGAGCATCTGGCTGTTAGAAAGTCATTTTTTACAATTACTAAATTATATGCTGATGAGAATTAAGTCCTATTAAGGACTTTTTGTATTTACGTTGGTGGCTAAGAGCTCAAAATCTGAAGTCAGAATGCTTCACTTATATATTAACTCCACCGCTAACTAGCTGGTGGCATTGAGCAAATCATCCCATGGAATGGATTTTGTCTGTGCCACCAACAAGATCTCCTTTTCTGAGCCAGTGTCCCCAGCTACTGTGAGCATTAGCCACTAACACCACAAAGCTGCCCCTTCTCTGGAGAACTGCCTTCAGATGAGTGAGAGCCATCTCACCTGATGGCTGACATGGCGACATATAAGACTAGTGCTCATGCCTCAAATTAAGTCCATCTCTGGGGTGTAATTTATGCCCCAGCAGGCCACTCAGGATCATGTTAAAATTCATCTCTTGGCGACACCACATTCTTGATTGGCTCTTTTTCTCCTTCCTTTCTTAATTTGTTCACCCCTGTTCTGAGAGCACTCCTCCATAAATTACATACACCAGAATCCTTGTTTCAGGCTCTGTTTCTATTCAATAAAACCTATATGACACATAATTTCTCCATGCCTTAGTTTTTGCCACTCCACTTTTGGGAGAAATAATAGGTTTATTTTTATTATAAATACATAATATCACTAAATAAATGGAATAGGATATGCTGATCATCACTTTTTTGTTCTCTATATTTTCTTGTTTTTCTTCTAGGCTGTAGAATTGAAATTCTTTTTTTTTTCATTGACTCTTTCCCACCTTAGTCTTTTTAAAAAAAAAATCACTCTTATTTGGATAATGATGATGCATCCAATATTTCAACAATATGATAACCTCCCAATAGATTTAGACTTTTGCTATCATTGGGACCTTAACATTGTCATTTCACAAAATTATTTTCTGAGTTCCCAACATAGGTATATTGTATATCATTTCCTGTGTTCTCCAAGAAATGGTCTAGCACCAACCACCATTTGGAGCATGAACTCATTATTAGAAAAGCATATTACCCTGATAATTAGAAAAAAATACATATAGTGAGCTGCAGCCAAGAAAGTAATTACATTTATTTTTATCACTGGAAAACAATGAGTGGCAGAAATGTCTCTAGTGGGCTAGAACTACATATATACAGCAATGTCATAAAGTAATTCTTTATGTCTAGCTTGATTTATGTTCATAAGACCAAAGACATAATATGAGCATTATCGGAAAAAATGAGTTTTAATAGCATGGAATCTGAGTCTACAAGAGATTCCCCACAGTTGAATTTCTTAATATCTGCCCTTGGTCAGCTTTCGGAGATGTTAAAATTTGAGCTGCTCAGTGTGCTCTTTTTTGACTTCTTCTCAATGTAAACATTCAAATAAGGGAGCAACTGGATGTGTTTGGGGAGGTTTTTTTTTTCCTACTTTTATTTTTCAACAGATGTGAGACTACAGCCATCATCAAAATGTCAATATAAGCAATTTTGTTAGATCAATGGACAATAGGAATTTTAGATCCATATCACTACAATTGTAATACCATTTGTAATGTTACTTCTTATTAGAATTTCCTAGCAATCATCATTCATCTAATAGAGGCATTTTTTAAGAATCCAAGAAGAACAAAAATACTCATAAGCCAACAGAAGCAAATGGTATAAATGATATATATTTCACCATAAAAAATGAATAATGCACCACTTCCTAAATCACGTGCAGTGAGTACATTTTATTTGGGCAATGAAGAGGCATTTTCCTTCCATTTGTTCTTTTGGAAAAAATATTATGTGAGATTGTATATTATTTTTATAATATGAAAATACTGAACTACTTAAAAGTAATAAGATACATTATGTTTTAGTTTAGGTTAAAATCGTGCAGTTATTGCTAAGATTAATTGGTAGATTAAGATGGAGAGCTAAATGAGAATTTAAACATTTGCTGCTTATTTTGACACGTCTTTATTCTTAGGCCTCTGCACAAACTCTTATTCCCAGTCTTCTAAGTCAAAATCCTTTAAAAAGATCCTCTGCTTATCACATATAGTATTCACTTTGAGACGTAATCTATTTTTTCTTTTATTATTATTTTAATAAAGTATTGATAAAGCAGACACAGTTGATCTTATGACAGTCATCACATTTATGCTTTGCTTTCTGTTTTTAATTCCCCTTTTACATATTATATTCTATTTTTAAAAATTTTTGATTATATTGTTTTGTTTGTGGCTTTTTTCTGATAATTTGGAAAGCATTTTTAATAGTTAAGTATAATTATAATACATTATACATGATGCAGTTTATATTCTATATCTTTACACAATATATACTGAT
The DNA here is from genome assembly GCF_028878055.3 of Symphalangus syndactylus. Classification (NCBI taxonomy): domain Eukaryota; kingdom Metazoa; phylum Chordata; class Mammalia; order Primates; family Hylobatidae; genus Symphalangus; species Symphalangus syndactylus. The sequence continues at coordinate 20,446,517 of NC_072436.2, read as the reverse complement.
TTCTTCTATTAGCAGTAAGATAAATAATATTTCCATTTAGACATTTACTTGTCACTCAAATTTTCAGTCATTTTTGTGTTCTACTTTATACCTTAAAATATACATCTTTTGCATTATTGATCACTTTCAGATGATACCAGACTAACCTAATACATAAAACAAAAAATATTATAAATGTTCTCAACCCCAATTTTTCTTCCATCCCCTCCCAACTTGGTTTTCATTTCATTGTTTCTGTGCTGTTGGGTCTATATCTACTTTCTGTCTATAACTACAATTGTCCATTTGTTTTAACCTTGGGACTATAGTTAATTTGAATTCAGTGCTCACAGAGAGTATTTTTGACTTAAAAATATATTATTCATCTTTTTATTGACCGATGTTCATTTTTCTTTGGGCATGGTTAACTCTAGATGTGATTCTCTAAACTGCTGTAGTGATTATTTGTCTTTGTTGGAAACCTTCCTAAAGACAACCTGACACTCTGAGAATGGAAGTGTGTCAGATGAGCTGGAAAGAATCTGACCTGATATTGTTGAAAATTGATCCAACCCCACCCTAGGATTTTCTTATTTCTAAATTGTTGGTGATATTTTTTTTCAGTCTTTTTATTCAAACCAACTTGAGGTGTGATTTTTTTCTTTACATGCACTAATGTAATCATATTTTCTGGAATAAATTGTCAAGACTGTACAACTGATACATAAAAGTTGGTTTACAGATCTAGGTCTTTTGTTTCCAAAAGTTTATGTTCTTCACATTAATTAATAATATTACTCATTTAAATGGGATATAATTATTTTAACAGAAGTATTTCAATGTATCTTACAAAAATATATCTTTATCCAGTAAAATACCACTTTTTTACGTCTGTTCACATTTGCTTCAGTAGACCTGAAATTTCTTGTCACGGTTTTTATCACAGTTTATTTTGTTCTTCTCGTGCATTTCCCCCAGAAAAGTCCTGCAAATGCAAAATAGTGCTTTATTTTGTTTTCCAGGAAGACATATTCTCCTATCATTTTAGCTCTAAAGCAAACTTATTGAAAGAATGTGCATAAAGCAAGTGGTATATGTAACTCAGATTTTAAAGATGCTTGTTTGCATTTCTAGTTTTTGAAAGTGTTATTCTGGAGAAATAGACAGTAGAGCTTAGTCCGTTTACTTTTTAAATATTTTCATGTTAATGTGACTAAAAACAATATAGTTCATGGTTATTTCAGATATTTGATAAGACAGTTCTTTCTAGACATGCTAGTTTTAATGAAGGGAGCAGTTAAAAAAATCCTACTAATTTTTTAAGTTAGGGAAAAGCCCATTATCTATATTTTGTTGTAATCCTTTGTAAGATGAGAAAAAAATAATAATTTAAATGTATCTTTTAATTTTTAAGATATCCTGGATAAATATATAAATCCTGGACAAGATTTATATATTGGTTTTCCCTTTTCAAATGACATAAAGTATAGAACACTTAAGTAGCCCACAAATTGGGATATCAAAGGTAGAGAAATGAAATTTATTTACTGTCTAAATGGACTTATGAGCAATAAGCAAAAATGTACAAACTTAACATTTGCATCTCTTTGGACATCACAGTGTCTTAGGTCATTGGACCCTCCTCTCATGGTTATGATTAGGTGGGTGATTTTATCACAAATATTAAAAAGGAATAACTCTGGTAAAATTTAAATGAATTAGGAAAATAATTTACATAATGCAGGAAAATATGGTCTGGCATTGTGAACGTGAACATTTTTTATCTTTCAAATTTAAAAAGACTGCTTTCTCTTAGCCTCTGCATCTCAGTTTTATGGGTTTGGAAGGGCACATATGTTCTTTTCTATCATGGGGAAATTTAACTTTGTCTTGTTTTTGCTAAGCTTTTTAAATATGTAGGACAATAACATTTGTTGCTATGAGCTTTGAAATGAAGATTTATACCCTTCTTTTGGAGGTCAGAATATATCACCCAAGCTCTTATCAAAAGCCAACAAATGGAAACTCTATAGTAACAATAAAACTGAACCTTCATTATTCTCTTGATAAAAAAGGTATATATGTTTCCCTGCATTTAATAATTTCACTATTCGACTAATTGCAGTGTCCAACTCTTGTAATAATCTGATACTGTGGCTAAATTTTTATAGGTAGCTTTAGAAAGTAATTGTGAGCAAATGTGTGAATGTCAATATACACTCAATATATGGAACCAAATACATTTTAGCCATATTTCTATTAAAATATGCAATTGTTTTAGAAAAAATTAAAATACTCTTCCTATTCTCCTAATAAATCATCTCCATGTTTTCACTAGTGTGTTATTATTATTCTGATTTTGAGATCTTAAAATAAATGTTATATAGCCAGATGATAAATTGTTTTATATTTTTCATCCACAAATTTTTGTTGTAATAATATAATCTATGTACAGATGCATTTATGAGAGTTACAGGATTTGATGGCAAATAGTGTATTCATCATCCCACGCACTGTAAGAGCTATGGTGTGATTGGTGAGACGGGAGATTTTTTTAAAGGGAGGTAGAACAATGATTCAAATTTTAAAACTTAGAACTAAGAGATCTGTCTGGGAAGGTGGACTGGCAAGAGTAATCCACTTGGAACAGGGCTATGTACAGTAGGTGGGGGAAGCAAAGAATGAATCTCTCTACTAGGATCTGGGCTTCAAAAGAACTGAATAATTAGGACTACATTTACATTTGAAATAAAAAACACTATCAATAAAATGTTTCATATTGTATGCTAAAATTCAAAAGACTGACCATACCAATTGTTGGCAAAGATACGGAATAACTGTAACTCTCATTCACTGCTGCTGGGAATGTTAACAGATACAACTACATTGGAGAGCCATTTGGTGTTTATCTAAATATTTACAAATTAGTTTGCAATATAACCCAGCCATTGCATTCATCGGTATTTACCCAAGGGAAAGCATGTGTCCATATACACCTAAACTTATAAGGATCCCAAACTGGCAGCAATACATTTGCCCATTAACAGGTAAATGGATAATACACACACACACACACACACACACAGACACACACACACACACACACACACATGAGAGTATCATTCAACAATGAAAAACAATGAACTATTAACAAATACAACAACACGGTTGTATCTCAGAACAATTGTGCCAAGTGAAAGAAGCAGACAATAAAAGGAGTACAAACTGTATGATTCTATTTATAGAAAATTCTAGGAAATTCAAACTAAAATATAGGGACAGAAGACAGATTACTGAATACCTGGGGGGTGTGGGGGAAAAGGGATAGTGAGAAGTTTTATAATGGGGCATGAATAAAGGTTTAGGACTAATGTATATGTTCATTGTCTTGATTATGATCATCGATTACAAGTATCTACATATGTCAAAATTGATCAAATTGCAGACTTTAAATATGTGTAGCTAATCACACCTCAATGAAGCTATTAAAAAATTAGGAACGTCGTTGCCACTAGGAGAGAAGGAGTGATTTATAATAGGGAAGGGACCTGTGGAAGCTTCTGGAATACAGAAATGTTCTGTTCCTTGACTTGGGTTTAAGTGACACAGATTTTCTTTTCTGCAGTTCATTAAGCTGAATATGACACTATTTTATGTTTATGCAATATTTATTTCTTCATTATATTTCAAAATTTTGAAAGTGTGTGTATGTGTATATACATGTATTTGGAAACTATGTTTTTTTTGAAAAGTGGTAATTATCCTTAAGACGCATTCGTTTTATTACCTCTTCTTTAGTGACAGCCAGTTTAGGTCTTAGTAGTAGCATGCTTGTTTGACTATAAATTTTGTGCAGCTTAAGTTTTTCTAGGATTTTGAAAGTACTTTCTACATTCACAGTCACATTCCTATGCTGTCTTTAAAAGATAAATGAGAAAACCATAAATACATCATATCCCTGTGAGCCTCATTGGTGGTCCATGCATCATGGAAATGTCATCTATTCTGGTAGTGCTGCTAGCACCTTGTGGGTGGGTCGATGCACTGGGAATAGTGCATCATTTTATTTTATTTTTATGGCTTTATTATACTCTATGGCCATTAGGTGCAATGCCTCTGTCATCCCCGGGGGTACAATATTATATTTATTGTATGCATTTATCTTGTCTCTGATGATTCATTTTCTTTTCCGTCCAAGATGAGTTTCCTTTTTGCCTTCTGCGTTATCTAGGAGTCCTTCCATTCAATTGCTCAAAATGCTTTATCATGGTGTGCAATATATATGAAGAGTCTGGGGAAGAGGGTAGGCGTTGTCAGATCTATAAATGAATCCAAGAGAATGTCCTCAGCAGCCAAGAGAACTATTGTAATTTGTATCCCACAGAAATGGAGAAGTAGTACAGAATTTAGAAAGCAAATTAAAAATAGAACTGCCATATGATCCAGCAATTCCACTTTTGAGTATACATACAAAGGAAATAAAATCACTATCTGAAAGAGATACCTGGGCTTCCACGTTAATTGCATAATTATTCACAAAAGCCAAAATACAGAGTGAACTTAAATGTTTATCAAAGGAAGAATGGATAAAGAAAATGCAGTGTGTGTGTGTATGTGTGTATGCGTGTATGCAATGGAATAAATACTTTTATCCTTTACGAAGAAGAAAATCCTGACATTGTTAACAACATGGAGGAGGCTGGAGGACGTTGTATTAAGCAAGAAATAGGCCAACACGGAAGGCACGTACTACATGATCTCATTTGTATGTGGAATCTTAAAAAGTCTAATTCATGAAAAGATAGTAGAATGGTGAGTGCCAGAGGCTGGCAGAGAGCTGGAGGGACAAGGGGAGATGTTAGTCAAAGGGGTCAAAGTTTCATTTATGCATGGTGAATAAGATGTGGAGATCTGTGTACAGTATGGTCACTAGTGTTAGTAATACTGTATTGTATACTTGAAAATTGCTGAGACAGATCTTAAATGTTATTACTGCAAAATTTAAGTATGTGAAGGGATGAATATGTTCATTAATTTTATTTCATCATTTCACAATATATACATGTTGCAAAACATCACATTGTACCCCATAAACATATACAACTTTCATTTGTTAACTGCAACTTAAGAAACCTGAAAATGGGCCAGGTGTGGTGGCTCGTGCCTGTAATCCCAACACTTTGGGAGGCCAAGGCAAGGGAATCGCTTGAGCCCAGGAGTTCAAGACCAGCCTGGACAACATGGCAAAACCCATCTCTCCAAAAAATAAAAAATAAAAAACTAGGCAGGCATTGCGGTGCATTCCTTTAGTCCCATCTACTCAGGAGGCTGAGACAGGAAGACCACCTGAGCCTGAAGGTTGAGGCTGCAGTGAGCCATAATCATGCCACTCCACTCCAGCCTGGGTGACAGATTGAGACCCTATCTCAAAAACCAAACAAAAAACCTGAAAACAATTTTAAAAGAAAGAGAAAATATATTTATGTCACTATAAAAAAGTGGTGTCCATGGGAAAATGAGAACCGAATCCTAATGTTAGGTAGGAAAAATAAAATGGATAAAAGAATCCCATTGAAACTGTAACAGGGGACTGTCACTGGTCTCTGGAACTGGAGAGTACTTACAGTTTTTCCTCAGAATGGTCCCTAGGTCTTACAGATACATCATTAGTTCCATTTTAAAGTAGGGACATTCAGCCAGAGAGTCTTAATGCTAAGTCCCAGACAACAGAGTTAATTAGAATCAAAGAGGGGGTGTGGACTTTTGTCTCACATACTTTGTCTCACATATTTTGTACACACAATAAGGATGTCAGTCATAATAGAACATGGCTTCATGTGGCCTAGTGAGGAGGACATAAATCTACATGAGGTTTACTGAGAATGATGTTTTCCAGTTTCATCCATGTCCCTACAAAGGACACGAACTCATCATTTTTTATGGCTGCATAGTAAAACACCGCATGTTCTCACTCATAGGTGGGAATTGAACAATGAGAACTCATGGACACAGGAAGGGGAACATCACGCTCTGGGGACTGTTGTGGGGTGGGGGGAGGGGGGAGGGACAGCATTAGGAGATACACCTAATGCTAAATGACGAGTTAATGGGTGCAGGAAATCAACATGGCACATGGATACATATGTAACAAACCTGCACATTGTGCACATGTACCCTAAAACCCTAAAGTATAATAAAAAAAAATAATAATAAATAAATAAATAAATAGAAAAAACAAGTAAAAAAAAAAAAAAATCTACATGAGGTTCTCTGAGGAACAGGCACCAGCAGGCTGAGAACCGACGTGGACATTTCAAATGGTAACATTTCTCCTTTGGCATATTCCTAAATACATAAACTCTAAAGACATGGTCCAAAAAAATGTCATTCTGCAGTGAACTTAGTTTTCTCCTTCTTTACCTTTATTCTATGGATGCTTTTCACTTATACTTCATGCAGTTGTCCTTCCGTTTCTCTTTTTCTGGACCACATTTGAAACAGTTCAATAGAATGTCCGCTTCAGGTTTGCAAATTATACTTCATTTAAAGTATATGTATATATATATATATATATATATATATATATATATATATATTTTTTTTTTTTTTTTTTTTTTGAGACAGAGTCTCGCTCTTTTGCCAAGGCTGGAGTGCAGTGGCACGATCTCGGCTCACTGCAAGCTCCACCTCCCGGGTTCACGCCATTCTCCTGCCTCAGCCTCCCGAGTAGCTGGGACTACAGGTGCCCGCCACCACGCCCAGCTAATTTATATATATATATATATACGTATATATATATATACATATATATACATATATATATGTGTGTGTGTGTATATATATATATATATATATATATATTTTTTTTTTTTTTTACTAGAGATGGGGTTTCACCATGTTAGCCAGGATGGTCTCGATCTCCTGACCTTGTTATCCACCCACCTCGGCCTCCCAAAGTGCTGGGATTACAGGCGTGAACCACTGCACCTAGCCCATTTAAAGTATATTTTAAAGTTGAGTAATCTTCCTATACATGCACATACATACCCCCCCACCACCCCCAACACACACATATGGTCTTTATCCATTCATGTGCTGAAGAGCACTCAGGTTTATTGCATATCTTGGCTAATATGAATAATGCTACGATGAACATGGAGGTGCAGATATCTCTTCAAGTTAGTGATTTTATTTCTTTAGGACACACACCAAGCAGCAGAATTGCTGGATTGTATGGCAGTTCAATTTCTAATTTTTTGAGAAATCTTTATACTGTTTTTCATAATGGCTGTACCAGTATTCAGTCTTTTAAAAAAAGATGGAAATTCTGACATTTGTGACAACATGAATAAAGCTGGAGGACCTTAAGTGAAATAAGCCAGGTACAGGAAGACAAATACTGTAGGATCTCACTTACATGTGCAATCTAAAGTAGTTTTACATGTGCAATCTAAAGTAGTTTAACTCATAGAAAACAGAGAGTAGAATGGGGGGTGCCAGAGGCTGAGGTATGGGGGAGAAGGGGACATGTTGGGTCAAGGGTATAAACTTGCACTTACAAGATAAATAAGTTCTGGGAACTTAGCTTACAAAATAGTGACTATAGTTAATAATAATGTATTGTATAATTGAATTTTGCTAAGAGAGTCTATTTTAAATATTCTTACCCAAAAGAAAGTTAACTGTAAGGTGATGGGTATGTTAATTAGCTTTATTATGTTAATCATTAAAACATACATACATGTACTAAAACATCACCTTGTATACCCTGAATATATAGTCTGCAATTTTTGTCAATTATACCTTAATAACACTGAATAAAAAACCAAAAGATGAAAATATATGTTAAGCCAATTAACTAGATAAACCCATTTTTGTTTGTATAGCAACACAGTTTTCGGAGAAAGTTTCATTTGCCCATTGAAATATGTAATTCATTTCTTTTTTTTTTATGAGGGAAACACAACTCACTTAAAGGATTATGGATAATCTCTCTAAAATTAGGCTGCTTCTAATATTCTGCAAATGTTAAGGTCTTTGTTTTTGTTTTTGGCAGGTGGTGTGATTGATAGGCTACATCAATTTTGAGAATTCTCAATAACTTAGGAATTATCTTAGATGTAAATTAATTGCTCTGAAACAGCAATACAGAAAATTTCAGGGCAATATGAATTAAAGAGGTAAATGTGTGCACTGGTTCATTCTTATCAGAAGCATTGAAAAGCAAATCAATTATGTTTGATGAGATTGACATTTGATGCCAACTTTATATGACTGAGAAACAAAGAAAATGATATGTCTTTGTGATAATCCTAGAGGTATTCATAGGTGCTGGGTAAATTTAAATATTTTTGTTTTCAAGAATTATGTAATATATGTTATAACATGCAGTAAATTATATTTCTTTAACTATATTTAGCTGTTCTTTGCAAAAGTTTGCTCACATGCATCACAAGTTTAGGTAGAATTCCTGTGCCACATTTTCTACTTGGAAATTTGAGTACACCTAAATTTTTTGTTAAGATTATGCAAAGGTCCAAACTATCCATTCAATAAGTGGGTTAAATATTCCCACCCAAACTACTTCCTGGGAATATTGCAGACCTTTTGTTTTGTTTTGAAAATAATTGAAGTGATTCCACTGTTTGTAAAATATCTTCTGGAAGGTGCTGGATTTTCCTCTCTTTCCCATAGCTTGTTAACAATACTACAGTTTGGCAATAGATTTTGTCTTTTCTGGGGAATGAGGCATTGGGGAAAACAGAAATTCTTTTTAGATTACATTATTTTCATTATTTTTATAAAATGAGTCTGATCTTTGTTTGCCAGCAATTGAAGGTAGCAGTGTTCAGGGGAGTATTCCCATACATCTCCAGAGGAAACTCATGTTTTATGACTTCATATATTATCTTGTCTAGGAAACCCTAGACCTGACATAAGCACAATAGAATTGTGTAGAACAGAAGTTTCTACCTAATCAATCGTTGTGACCAAACACATTGAAATGCTATCTTAACACTAGCTTATTATCTGCTGAACACCACCTACATTATTTCAAACCCTTGAAACTTTGCAGCAGGGCCAGTCTTCATATCCCAATTTCACGGATGAACAAACTAAGGTTGAGAGAGATTATGTAATTGTTTAAAAAGCTGGGCTTTGCTTCCAGGTCAGTCTGACCCCATAGCACATCCTCATTCCATTACATTGTTCCTATTGCTTTTCATTCTAAAAGCAATATAAGGAAGCTATTTTAAGGATGGGTGAACAGGTCACTAGATCTGAGGCTTTCTGTACATTCAACTATGGGTGGAAGGGTAAACAGATAAATAACATAACCAACTAATACACCTTTAGAGTCAGCATCTCAAAAGCAGAAACATCTTAAGTGGGATCTAAAGGAATGGCTGCCACTTTCTCAGTTATTTCATAAATGTTCTTTTTACATCGGTATCTTAATTCTTTTTAAACACAGTGATTGTAATAATGATGGTAATGATGTTGAAACTGCGTTTTTATCCAAATTCAGGCAATTGAAGCTTTTGAAATTGGCATTGATGCATAAGAAATATTGTAATGGTTTCATGACACACATGTCTGAAAGTTTTCTTCGATTAAGTAATAATAGAAGCAATGGGTACTCACTCAATGATAAACTGAAACATGTAAAATAAAAGATAAAACTCAAAAGAATCGCATGCGTCATTTATGCCAAATAAAGTATAGAAATTTGAATAGCTTTACTTTTAACTTATTTTTAAAAAATTATATTTTGCTGCAAGGCTGACATAGATTTATATTTACCATGACTTTTGAGGCCCAACCTAAGAAAATGATGAATGTTAGGGCAGTCAAGCCTACGAAATTGTTTATCTGTGAAGGATTGTGTCTCAGTCCTAGTCTAGGCATTGTTTTCATTTTTACATTTTTTAGAGGTCTTACTATTTTTCGAAGTCATGTTTTATCTTCTGCCAAATAACAGGCCTGTTGTTGTTTTACTCAGTTTTCTCTTTATAATTTCAGAAACTTTGAAAATTAAAAGGATAATTATTTTCTGATGTCTAACAAGTGATTGACATACTACAAGAAAAATGAAAAATACTTTTTAAAAAAACTTTATAGACCCGAGATGGGATTTCAGAATCAAACGTGCTTGTGGAATTGGTTTTCATTGATGAGTCTTGCTCTTAGATTGTCCTTTTTCCACTCACAGTTCCAGGATTTCTTTCCAAAAATATCTTGTGAGGTCCAAATGGTAGCCAGAATTCTGTCTTTGTTTGATGAGCCTGTATATTTCTTAATCCAACACTTCTCTTGAAAAAGAAATACAGAAAGTATACTGTAGTTAATAGTAGTGGGGTATCCTACGTTTTGTGGGGAAAATGGGAACCTTGCCTGTCTGATACTCTTTTTCATCGTTTGGCTGAAAGAAAAACAATCTAAAGCCAAAGAACAAAAGAGAGCTTAGGAATCAGAACTTAGACCGGGTTCTGGAGCCAGACTACTTCTTAGCCTTTATTCCTGCGTGTCATTTTTTTTTACACTATGTAAGTATATTCGTAAATAATAATCCAAGACTTCCAAAAGTGCAGCAGTCCTGTAGAACAAATGTTCCTACAGTCAAAACATAACTTTCTCTTTTTATTGAGTAAGGCTCTGTGCACATCTGCTTATCAGCAGTCACTTTCTCAATGTTAGTTTCAAATGTGCTCTGAGCCTTCTGTCTTTTCATCTGCACTGAATGGCTGTGTGTTCCTACTTTCTTAACTTCTGCATTTTTTTCCTGTACTTCCTCCATTTTTTCCTAAGAATGTAGTTGTTTATAGTTAATGGTGCTTATAATTTGGAAACTCAAAATAGTAATATTGCTGATCAGCAACTAATTACTCTGAAGCCTGAAAAGGTTAATTAAATCACACATTCCTTGGAGGGTCCTGAGTCCTGGCTTCTTACTTTCAAAGAGGCTCCTTGCTCCCTGCTGAGCTAATGGGAAAAGTGACAACCTTCACTAAGCCTGAACTTATTGAATGCCTACACTGAATGTAATACTGCATGAGTAATTGAGGATGGTACCAAGTTATAGCTCATTGTCCTTGTGCACCTGAATCTTACAGTCTTATAAACTTTCCCAGGGGTTGGCTAGAAGGAAGACTTACTCAATTCCAGAGTGCATCATCATAATAATACAAAGAAGGAAGAGAAGGAGAAAAATAAATGTGGATTCTAATTCTGGAGAAATTTTTAGGAAAAAAATATTCCCGAGGTCTGGGATAAACGAGATCTTCATTTACGAGTTGAAATTCCAAAAAGACATCAAAGGGAGGATGGGATTTCACAGGAAAAGGAATAGAAATCATGTTAGTCCCATGGTTCATGCATCCACCTTCTCCTCTCTGTATTCAATCTACAAATATTTATTGGATGCCTATTATGTACAGATAGGAAAACAAAGTCCTCACTCTAGGGAATCAGCAGCAAAACTTATTGAGAATGCAAAGAAGAAAAACTGTTATATGCTAGAATTAAAGAAGTACAAAGGTTTCTGAGAGCATAGAGAAAGAAGTAGAAAACTTCTTGCAGAAGACTTAATATTGAATATTTGAGGCGAGAGGAACCATGTGACTGAAACTATGTTTATTTTAAATATAAACGAAAGAACCAAGGCACAATTGCAGAACTTATGTGGAGTCCAAGATAATAAGAAAACCTTGGTTTTATTTTTGGGGCAGTAATTTTTGTAAGTGTTGAAAATTTTGTTAACGTTAAAGAGCTTTGCACTTACAAGACACTAAGACACAGGAGTGCCGCTTCATAAAGAAGTTACCTGTCAGGGTTTGGGCATTAGTTTAGAAGTTGTGGAGCTTTGATTTATTTTGGTTAAATACTTTAAGAAATCACAGTCTTGATCCAGGACTGGTAAAAGTATTGCTAAATCTGAAAGATGCCTCTTCAAGATTAGAGTCATATATTCAGACATAGAACATTAGAAGGTCCTGTACAGGAAATACATTCTAGTCTGTTCTTACTAGTGGAAGAGCCCTAAGCCACAGTTCCCATTCATCAAGGTTCAATGCATCAAGTACTTCTCGAAGTGCACTTACATTTATTAGCTGATCAAATTTTCTGACAACAGAATTATTGTTACTATTATTTTTACCATCATCATCCCATTTTTATAAATAAGAAAAGGAACTGGGCCAGAGAGTAGTTAAGCAGTTTTCTTTTTTTTTTTTTTTTTTTTTTTTTTTTTTTTTGAGACGGAGTCTCGCTCTGTCGCCCAGGCTGGAGTGTAGTGGCGCAATCTCGGCTCACTGCAAGCTCCGCCTCCCGGGTTCACGCCATTCTCCTGCCTCAGCCTCTCCGAGTAGCTGGGACTACAGGCGCCCGCCACCACGCCCGGCTAATTTTTTTTTTTTTGTATTTTTTAGTAGAGACGGGGTTTCACCGTGGTCTCGATCTCCTGACCTCGTGATCCGCCCGCCTCGGCCTCCCGACTTAACAGCTATTAGGTTGGTGCAAAAATAATTGCGGTTTTGCCATTAGTAATTGCTTTGCCATTACTTTGGCATTTTATTTTGCCGTTGCTAATGGCAAAAATCACAGTTACTTTTTCACCAACCTAATGCTGGTTTTGAGAGCCAGACCTGGAGTTTGGGGATACTAGAGCTAGTGCTTGAGTTCTAAGTTGTTCTGCTGCAACGGCTCAGACTTGAAAGCAGAGAGAGGGGAGGAGGAGCAAAAAGACAGAGATGCACCTTTCTGGCAGAGATAGAAGAAAGATAATATTTAGAAGTTTAGCTGTGCATTAAGAATGTATTAGCCTTCTTTTTTCATTTTCTAAAGAAACTTGAAATTAAGATTTGAATTGCTTCCAAATATAAATGTGCTAGACAGTGGTATTCCTGAAAGACAAGAAATGCTAAGTCCAAAGAATAAGTGAGAAGTTCAGCTTTTATGATTTCTGTGTCCTGTAATTAGCTGCTTAGTAAGTGATTTCTAACCTTCAAGAAATATAGAGCCTCCAATGACTGACAACTGTTAAAGTATGTGTTCTTAAAAAGTTAAAATGTTACATATACAGTAAACATATAAAAGATGTCATTCAACTCATTAATTAATTATGAAAATACTGAGAGGTTAAAACTGGTTCAAATGAGAACGTGATTCGTGGAATGCATATTTTCTAACGGAGAAAGTTAATTTGCATTGCAATGAACAGGAAACATTTGCATTGCTTCTAATTTCCCACAACTTTTACCCCTTCAAAACGGTCAAATAGCCAATAATGGCAAATCAATCACACATGCACACCTTTTTAGAATCAGACAATCCCTAGGGAGGGGCTTCAAGACAATGCCCAGATCTCCACTGAAAGGGCACCCAGTAGTCTCTCATACCCACCTATTTCCAAGACCTGGAAAATTTTTCTGACATCATAAGACTCTTAACAATTAGATTAAATTACAGGAAGAAAGGATAGGAAGAAACGAAACTAATATGAAGACTATAGCTATAGACCAGCACGTATACTACTGGGGAAAAAATGTGAAACAAAGTTTTATTTAAAATGTTGGCCGGGCGCGGTGGCTCACGCTTGTAATCCCAGCACTTTGGGAGGCCGAGGCGGGCGGATCACGAGGTCAGGAGATCGAGACCACAGTGAAACCCCGTCTCTACTAAAAATACAAAAAAATTAGCTGGGCGTGGTGGCGGGCGCCTGTAGTCCCAGCTACTCGGAGAGGCTGAGGCAGGAGAATGGCGTGAACCCGGGAGGCGGAGCTTGCAGTGAGCCGAGATCACGCCACTGCACTCCAGCCTGGGCGACAGAGCAAGACTCCGTCTCAAAAAAAAAAAAAAAAATGTTGATCTTAAACCTACAATATCGAGCTGTTGTTTTTAGATCTAAGACAACCTCCCTTCCCCCATGTAGCATCCAGCTCTGATATTTTTTTTAATCTCTCTTTTCTGTATCTACCAGGAGACATTGTCAAAACATCAAGCTTCTCTGTCATGCAGGTCCAGATAAAGAGGTTGGAGTGGATATGAAAGGATTCCACTGAGGTTGGGATGAAAGAGAAAGACGATCTAGAAATTTCAAGGAACTCTGCTATGTAAAATTACCTGAACATTGCAAGATAAACCCGAGTGTCTAAGAGAATATCCTAATCTCACAGACATTTTAACATGTGTAAACCCTTGATTTGCTGGAATGAACTTCAGTCATGCATTTGAGAACCCCCACTTTAAATATTGTAAAAACGTCATAATAATTTCAGATAAAAGGTTTCCGTTTTTCTCCTCATGTTTATAAAACAAAATTAAAGACTTTTTTTTCCTCTTTTTCATTTCAACCAACAAGGTTTTAAGGCCTGAATAGCAATTATGTTTATACTTTGCCATGTTTGGTTGAAAGTTTAAACTTGAAATAGAGTTGAGATTTATAGCACTTATGTTCTGCTGCAGTGTAATTGTTATTCACTTTCTGGAAGCCAAACAGAATCTATATCATGTTTTTGTTTTTTTAGAAAAGCTTGATTCTATTTTTCTTCATTCACACAAACCCCACACGTAAGTCCATCTAGAAGGTTTATAAACAACATTTAATGTATAATTCAAAGTTTATTCTTACTTTTAACTGCTTGGGTGGTTAAGAATAAGGTTGATTCTTTTTTCTGTCTACACTAAGAAAGTATCTTTCACAGAGGATTTTGTCCTATTTGAAATGGTGATGGAGAGTTTATTTTGTTTGGAATTGGCAGCTTTTCTCCAGAGGGGTTGCATTTCTAAAGTTATAGGGCCATCCAAAAAAGAATATTACACTAGTCCAACATTGGCTGATTAAATTCTACAAAATCAGGAAATTAGGGTATATCACCAATATATTTTTTTTAAAAAGAAAAATATCAGTGTGCCAATTGCTTTTGTGAAAAAGAAAAGAAAAAAGCTAAAACTGAAGTTGCTTCTGTCAAAAAGGCTGGCGCCATGGTTGGGGGTCAAAAAGGCTGGCGCCATGGTTGGGGAGAAAGTGGAAGAGAAAGGAAACTTACTGCATTTTATATAAGCCCTCACACTTTTTTTTTTTTTTTAATTTGTTTGAGACAGAGTCTCGTGTGTCGCACAGGCTGGAGTGCAGTGCTGCGATCTCAGCTCACTGCAACCTCTGTCTCCTGGGTTCAAGTGATTCTCCTGCCTCAGCCTCCCAAGTAGCTGGGACTACGGGCACCTGCCACCATGCTCAATTAATTTTTTTTGTATTTTTAATAGAGATGGGGTTTCACTATGTTGGCTAGGCTGGTCTTGAACTCCTGACCTCGTGATCTATCCACCTCGGTCTCTCAAAGTGCTGGGATTACAAACGTGAGCCACTGCACCCGGCCCCTCACACTTAATTTTAAAAATATATGTACACATTGATTTTATGTAATACTATTAAAATTAGCATAATAACTGCGTAAAAATAATGATAAAACTACATAAAAATTAAGAACATTTTACTCTCATAGTAAGGGTGTCATGATATTTAAGTGAGAACTGCAAGGTGCAAAAATAATAGAAATATTTTAAATAACCCCACTATAGAAAAACAAAAGGGTGTGTGTGTGTGTGTGTGTGTGTGTGTAAGTGTGTGATAAAATCTAGAGGCATACATGGCAGACTTCCAACATTCTATATATGAAAAGCAGGATTGGCAGAAGCAGAGGAGAAATTGAAGGATTTATTTAATAGTCTATGTTGTATGAGTATTTCCATAATGAGAATTAACATAAAGTTTTCATTATTTGCCGGACCCCCTTCTTAGTACTTTGCATGTATTCATGCATTTGCTAATGATTCACTCAGTAATGAGTTAATTTACAATTAATACAATGAAAACTATTACACTGTAATCCCAGCACTTTGAGGGCTGAGGTGGGTGGATCATCCGAGGTCAGGAGTTTGCGACCAGCCTGGCCAACATGGTAAAACCCCGTCTCTACTAAAAATACAAAAAAAATTTAGCCAGGTGTGGTGACGTACACCTGTAATCCCAGCTACTTGGGAGGCTGAGGCAGGAGAATCGCTTGAACCCGGGAGGCAGAGGTTGCAGTGAGCCAAGATCACGCCACTGCACTGAAGCCTGGGCAACAGAGCAAGACTCTGTTTGGAAAAAAAAAATACATATGGAAAAATTACATACTTTTAAAGAAATTTGTAAATTACAAATTACAAAAATTACATACTTTTAAAGAAACATAAAGATCTCACCAAAATGTGGAAATTCTATGAGGTTTTTTCCTTGTTATTTATTTTTAATCCGTGAGTATCCTTTTCAAATGTCTCTGTGCATCTCTTTAGTTGCGTTAATATTGAGTATTGACATTTGCAATTTAGACTTTTTATCATCTCGATGAAGGAAAGACAGTTTTAAGAAATCCTCAGAAAGGGTTAAAGTTAAATTGGTATTTCATGACTATTTTATTCCATTTGATTTGATGTTTAACTGATTCATCTGAACCAGTGGTTCTCAAAGTGTGTCCCCAATCTAGTAACATCAATGTCACCTCAAGAATTTGTTGAAGGGCAAATAATTGTTGAGCTCCACTCCAGATCTACTGAATCTTAAATTTTGGGAGTAGGGCCCAGCCATCTTGGCATGAACAAACTCTCTGTATGAATCTGATGCAGGCTCAAGTTTGAAAACCACTGATTTAGAACAAGAAACATAATGTGTTTATACTCCCTTATGTTTTTCTATGATAAATTATATCAAAAAATAATAGGAAATAGCAGTTTCTATTCAATAACATTCCCCAATAATTTATTTGTGGTTTATATTTCTATGCAAATAACTCCCAATGCTAAGATTTCTGTAATGCTTGTGCAGATGGCTTTTCTGTATCTGAAACCACTGTATCACAACAACCTCTTCCATTATCTATCTATGATCTAGCTATCTAAGAAAGAGAGGGTTAAATTATGCTTTTCTAGTATGCACCTTGGATTAGTAAATCATTTTTATTGACATGGCAAACAACATGATGACTGATGCAATAGTGTCCTTCCATTTTTAAGCAATGTGAAAATCACTGCAAAAACAGGTTACTTGCCGTTCAAAGACATCAGTGAAAAGTTTTAGGCAAAGATAATGTGGATCTTAGTATGAACATACATTTCTCTTTTAAGCAAAACACGAACAGAATTATATCCAGCAATGTCCCATTTCTTTATGTAGTTAAGTGAATTCTCCTTGTTATTGTTTTGCTGCATGATAATTTAAGAAGTTGCCTCTGTTTTCTCTGTCTAAAACTATCATTTTTAAACTTTATTTTTAGTTGCTGCAACTTTCCTTTAATTATGCGTTTTGGAAGCTGTAGTGAGTTGAACAGTGTCCCCTAAAATTCATGTCTTCTTGGAGCTTTAGAACATGGCCTTATTTGGAAACAGGGCCTTTGCCAATTAAAGTGAGTTCACACTGGGTAAGTGTGGGTCCTAAATCCAAGACTGGTGTCTGTATAAGAAGAGTAGAGGACACACAGAAGAAGGCCATGCAAAAACAGTGACAGAGATTGGAAAGGTGCAACTAGGAGCCAAAGAAAGCCAAAGATTGCCAAAGATTGTATATATATATATCTATATACACACAATGTTATTCTAGCCTACCATTGATCTGTGAAAAGAGATTGTTCACCACATCCTTCGTATCACATTATAAACTAAACATTAAACTAAAAGTATCTGACTCATAACAAGTGGACTATATTAAAGCAAAGTGATTTCTGCTAAGGAATACCAATAAATTGATATTCAAACAGATTAAATGTATACACATACACATATTGATCTAAGAGAATATTTAGTCTAATTATATTTGTTGATTGACGGACATTTCTCCAAAACAAATACAAGTCTCTGTATCTGTTGAAAATATTGTGATGCTAATTAAAGCATGCACATGTACATACGTGCACACATACACAACCTACAAATTATTGAAAAAGTCTAAACAATGTGAAGAAAGTGGTTTTACAAAGAGAAAGATCAATTGCCTACACAATTCAAATTTTCTAGTGAATTTTTAAATTTGTGGTTTACTTTATTCATTTTGGAGTTACTTTTTACCTGAAAAATGAACTGAATATTTATTGCAGTTCTATACAGATCAGAGTTTAAAAAAAAACCATGATATCCAGTTTCTAATGTTCTTTTTCATAATATATGCAAAGAATGACTTATTACTTGTCGCTTATAAAAATATACATTGCCTCTAATGTTGGGAATTTCATAAAACTCTATAAAATACTGCATGTCCATATGTGGACAATGTGTAAAATAGACTGGATATTTTGCCACGGTTTGCAGTATATATTTTGGAGCTCCATGCCAACTTTCCATTCTCTTTACCAAAGAAGTTGTCTAAATTGTTAATGCAGAATATTTTAAACATAGAATTTTATCCAAATCTGTTTTCCCCAATGTACTTTTTAAAGGGGAAAAGTTCAGAATATTCCAATCAATTCACGCACTTGATCTAATTTATGCACTGAGGAAATCAAAACTGTACGTCATTTGACCGTTTTACACTTGTTTCTAGTGAGATTACTAATAGGTTCATTATTTAATTTATAATCCAAATTAAAGTAAAGGGAGAAAATAGGTTATGGAAGACCAGTAATCAATCATTGCAGTACTTTGTTTATTAAGGGCCAATTTTGTACACCTGGAAATTGAATTAGGAAGACTCAAAGAAAATAGAGTCAAATAATTAACCCCTTCCTTCTTGTAAGAATAAATGGTAACAAGAGATTGGTAACCTGGAGATATTTTAAGGAACATGGACTGCTTTTTGAGGAATTGGTTGATGCCATCTTTCCAGAGTTGAATATTGGCCATGCAGAAATGATGGGCTAAAGGCTAAAAACGGATTTCCACCACTAGTTGCCATTCCAAATGAGATGCTATGTTTCCAAAGAGTCTTCCATGGAAAGAAAAAGCAAGTTAGTGAAAATAAGAATTTCCATGTGTTTATGAAAGAACAACACGTTCTTTCCAGTAGGACTGGTAAAACTCCCCCTCCTCACCAAACACTGTGAACAAAAAACAACGATCAAAATAGTGATTAAAAAGTTAAAAAAAAATCAAGAATCACAACCAACACTGTGAACCTTATTGAAAGCTGGAATATCAGGCTTAGCTCTGTCTGAAAATTTAAATAAGCCCAAATTTTTTTTTAAGACAACTTAAAGGTTTTGTGTTTATCTGTATTTTATTTTTGTTTTGTATCCTCTGCCTAAAATAAAAGGAACATTCACATACTTTGAAAACAGCTGACGCTTCTGCACAAATAGAGACTGCTATAACTTTAAAATCTCCTAAGAGTGTTTGTGCTGCCCATTCTTAAGGACCCAGGGATTAGGGTTATTCTCTCCGGGAACACGAATTCAAATCTTTCCATCATTTTCCATTAGATTTCAGTCTCCTGTCATTTCTATTGATTACTTATCACTCTGAATAGGAGAAGAGCATTTAATTACACATCAGTAGAAATGCATGAGTTATAATTCCACCTCAGTCATCTTTCAAAAGCCCAGTTGCTTCCATTAGGTACTTGCAAGACTTTAGGAAAAACAGTTTCCCTGTGGATTTCTTCTTAATTCTCCCTCATCTGTAGTCTACCAGGTAGGGCTAGTTGGTCTCTAGGGTTCCCTTCAGTTTCAGTTTCTGATCTAATACATCTTTAAGATGGGAATGAACTCCCTAACAAAGCAGGAGTTGTCACCTTCCTTACACCCAAACGAGTGTTTGGGTGCCTTTCTTAAGATTTCAGATGCCGCAGAGATAGTTCCTTGAGAGGTGATACAGCTTAATGGTTACAGGAACCAAGTAAGGAACCAGATTACTAAGACTGGAATCTTGTCTCTGCTACTTAATAGGTCCATGACTTTAATTAATTACCTTACTTTTCAGTGCCCCCATTTTCTCATTGTAAAATTGGGAGTGTTCACCTCATAAAGTTATGGTTAGGAATACAGTGTTAACCAGCGTAAAGTAGTTAAAGAAGTGCCTCCTGGAAAATAAGTGCTATGTAAGTGTTTCTCAGTTGTAATCATTACCTCTTAATAACAGAAAAGAGGAAGTTGCAGATGGTAAACACATTTAATTTTGTTCCTAAAGTGCCACTCAATTTACAGGAACTTAACATTAAATAATAGGTTAAAAAATAAAGTGGCAGTGATAAAATTATCATAATTTGTAGATAATAGAGTTATTGGGAAAATTCAAAAAGCTTATACGTAAAGCCATTCCAAACACTAAAGCAGTTGAAAAAGCAATAGATTTTTTTTTTTTTTTGCAGAACAGTATTAAAGGTTACAAAAATAATGGAAAGAAATCTCCTTCACAATGGAAGTAAATACAAAATACCTAGGAATAAATGTAACAAAAATTCATTTAACTAATGAAAATAAAATGTACTAAAAAATCAGATAGAAAAATTAAGGGAAAGATATTCGAGTTGTGGGTTGGAAGCCATAATATTCTCAAGATGTCAGTTCTTCATATTTTAATATAGGTCAGAGCAGTGCCAATAAATGTCCTCACCCACTTAAAATATGTGAATTTTATATGTAAGAAATTCTTCCCAAGTTTTTACAACTGACAAAATGATTCTAAAATTTATCTAAAAGACTAAGTAAATGAAAAATGCAACAAAGAAATAATTTGAGAGAAATTATCTTATTAAGTAATAGAATACTGTATGTTTGGACTCACAACGGGTATTCAGTTTAATGGAAAAGAATGGATAGTCATTAATAGATAAAACATGGCAGCCAGCCTTCAAGATGGCCCCCACATGCTCCTTGTCTCCTGGTATTTGTTCATGTTCTGGTGTCTTCTTCTCCCAGTGGGAATAGTGCTGACCGTGTTGAAGATAGGATATTGTTGAAATGACCATGTGGCTTCTGGTGTTAGGCCATGAAAGACATTATGGCTTTTGCCATGCTTTCTTCTGCATCACTTGCTGTATGCAGTAACAGGTAACTAATATACCCAGGTATACACAGTCATGCATAACTTAATAACAGGAGAACATTCTGAGAAATGTGTTGGCAGACAGTTTTGTTGTGTGAAGATCACAGACTGTACTTACACAAACCTAGATGATACAGCCTAGTGCACATCAAGACTATATGATATAGCCTATTGCTCCAAAGCTACAAACCTGTCCAGCATGTTACTGTACTGAATGCCATAAGCAATTGCAACACAATGGCAAGTATCTGTGTATCTAAACATAGAAAATGTACAGTAAACATATGGTATGACAATCTTATGGGACCACTGTAGTATATGCAGTCTGTTGTTCACCAAAATGTCATTATGTAGTACGTGACTATGTATAAGGGTTAATAATCATATGGATTGCACTTCGGTGGGAATAAAGAGGTTATCCATTAATTCTGTTTTACCAAAGACTAAATTACAGACCTGATATAGATAAAAATGGTAAGAAGAAATATAACACCACCAAAGTATTTGGAAAAAAAAAAGTAGAATTTATAATTCTGGGCTTGAGAGGGCTTTTATAAGCGTTATAACCAAATGGATTTTAAAAAGGAATATACTGATAGACTTCAAATCATAAAATATAAACTATTAATGCATTGAATAATAAAGTGAAAAGAGAAAATGACATCTCTATGGTAGATAGGCCAATTGTATATATAAACATAAGTTCATAAATTTTTACAAAATAGCTAATATAATGCAACATTAAGTGAAAAAGGTAAAAACATCAAGACCCATTGAAGTTTATCCCAAGAATGAATGGCTGATTTGCATTTGAAAGTATCCTTTTGAAATTACGATTTCAACTCGGGCAAATCATGTAATCTCTTTAAACCTCACGCCCCTCAGTTCTACAATAAGAATAAAAGGTCCTGAAGGTACCAGTTCTAGTGTTTTATAGCATCCTAGGATGACTGTAGTTGACAGTAATAGATTCCTTTAAATAGCTAGAAGATATTAAATGTTTCCACACAAAGAAATGATAAATATTTGAGATGATGGATATACTATTAATAATTACCCTGATCTGATCACTATACCTTGTATGTATCAAAACATAACTCTGTATGCCATAAATGTACACAGTTATTACGTGTCAATTGAAAACTTAAAAAAAAGATCGTGGAAGAAAATTCTGATTTCAAACTAGGGAAAGACGTTAAAATCTTAAAACATGCTAGGGGATATAACCTATATCTTAAGAAATAAAAAGCTTACTAATGAAACATTAAAAATATTTCCTTTTTAATATGTAACAAAACAAAGACATTTATCACTATCATTTTTATTTGACATTCTAGTTGGGGTTCTAACTAAGGCACTTAAGAAAATAAAAAAGGCAGGTGCAGTGGCTAATGCCTGTAATACCAACACTTCGGGAGGCCGACGTGGGTAGGTCAGGTGAGGTCGCCAGGAGTTTGAGACCAACCTAGCCAACATGGCAAAACCCCATCTCTACTAAAAATGCAGAAATTAGCTGGTGTGGTGGTGCATGCCTGTAATCCCAACTACTCAGGAGGCTGAGGCAGGAGAATCGCTTGAACCCAGGAGGCAGAGGTTGCAGTGAGTTGAGATCGCACCACTGCACTGCAGCCTGGGTGACAGAGCAAGATTCCATCTCAAAAAAATAAATAAAAGAAAAAAGAATGTAAATGGTATGAAAATGAAAAGGAATAACATCTGCTATATTAACACATTCTATAATTGGCTATATAAAAGTATAGGAGAAAAAGCATAGGAAAATTATGAAAAGAGACTTAAACAATTTTGTTGGATCTATAATTGATAAGAGAAATCAAATGCAATTGTATACACCTGAGACAAACAGACAAAAAAATTAAAGATATAATTCAGAGAATCAACAGTTATCTATGCATAGATCCTACACAAGCCCTTTAAGGGGAAATTTGTAAAACTAATATTCAGACATTAAAATAGACCTAAATAAAGGAAGACAATCTCACTGATAGGAAGTATCAATATTCTAATGATGTTTATTCTACCCAGTTTCTTCTCTAGGTTCAGTGCAATTTCAATATAAATATCAGCAGTGTGTGAATTTTTATGGTATGCTAACAAGAATAAAATGTGATTTTTAGTGTCAGAGAAAATGAACATATAAAACATTTTTTTGACACTGCACTGTTATTTTTAAGAACCAAGATTCTAAGAACATAAACAGCATATGGTGGTTACTTTAAAGAAGGTAGGAAATCTTCAGGTTTGCAAACTGCTGCAACATTTTAAAGCAAATATCCATAGGTTTAGCAATAGAAATTTCATTAGTTTGCTAGGGATGCTATAATAAAGTACCACAAATCAGGTACCTGAAACAACAAAAATGTATTTCATCACAAGTCCGGAGACAAGAAGTCCAAGAGTCAGGTATCCTTAGGATTGTTTCTTCTACGTCTCTCTCCTCAGCTTGTAAATGCCATTTTCCCCTCTCTGTGTCTTCACTTGATCTTCTTCCTGTGTGTGCTTGTGTCCTGATCTCTTCTTATAAAGACACAAAATATATTGAATTAAGGACTCATATGAACTCATTTTACCTTAATTACTTCTTTTTTTAATACATCTTTTTTTATTATTATACTTTAAGTTTTAGGGTACATGTGCACAACGTGCAGGTTTGTTACATATGTATACATGTGCCATGTTGGTGTGCTGCACCCATTAACTCGTCATTTAACATTAGGTATATCTCCTAATGCTATCCCTGCCCCCTCCCCCCACCCCACAACAGTCCCCAGTGTGTGATGTTCCCCTTCCTGTGTCCATGTGTTCTCGTTGTTCAATTCCCACCTATGAGTGAGAACATGCGGTGTTTGGTTTTTTGTCCTTGCGATAGTTTGCTGAGAATGATGGTTTCCAGCTTCATCCATGTCCCTACAAAGGACATGAACTCTTCCTTTTTTACGGCTGCATAGTATTCCGTGGTGTATATGTGCCACATTTTCTTAATCCAGTCTGTCATTGTTGAACATTTGGGTTGGTTCCAAGTCTTTGCTATTGTGAATAGTGCCGCAATAAACATACGTGTGCATGTGTCTTTATAGCAGCATGATTTATAATCCTTTGGGTATATACCCAGTAATGGGATTGCTGGGTCAAATGGTATTTCTAGTTCTAGATCCCCGAGGAATCACCACACTGACTTCCACAACAGTTGAACTAGTTTACGGTCCCACCAACAGTGTAAAAAGTGTTCCTATTTCTCCACATCCCCTCCAGCACCTGTTGTTTCCTGACTTTTT
Source organism: Symphalangus syndactylus (assembly GCF_028878055.3). NCBI lineage: Eukaryota > Metazoa > Chordata > Mammalia > Primates > Hylobatidae > Symphalangus > Symphalangus syndactylus. The sequence continues at coordinate 20,422,236 of NC_072436.2, read as the reverse complement.
AATGATCACCATTGTAACTGGTGTGAGATGGTATCTCACTGTGGTTTTGATTTGCATTTCTCTGATGGCCAGTGATGATGAGCATTTTTTCATGTGTCTTTTGGCTGCATAAATGTCTTCTTTTGAGAAGTGTCTGTTCATATCCTTCACCCACTTTTGGATGGGGTTGTTTTTTTCTTGTAAATTTGTTTGAGTTCATTGTAGATTCTGGATATTTGCCCTTTGTCAGATGAGTAGATTGCAAAAATTTTCTCCCATTCTGTAAGTTGCCTGTTCACTCTGATGGTAGTTTCTTTTGCTGTGCAGAAGCTCTTTAACAGAACAGAGCCCTCAGAAATAATGCCACATATCTACAACCATCTGATCATGACAAAAACAAGAAATGGGGAAATGACTCCCTATTTAATAAATGGTGCTGGGAAAACTGGCTAGCCATATGTAGAAAGCTGAAACTGGATCCCTTCCTTACACCTTATACAAAAATTAATTCATGGTGGATTAAAGACTAAAATGTTAGACCTAAAACCATAAAAACTCTAGAAGAAAACCTAGGCAATACCATTCAGGACATAGGCATGGGCAAGGACTTCATGTCTAAAACACCAAAAGCAATGTCAACAAAAGCCAAAATTGACAGATGGGATCTAATTAAACTAAAGAGCTAATTACTTCTTTAAAGGCCCTGTTTCCAAATACAATCACATTAAGAATTAGAGGGTTTACGACTTCAACATGTAAATTTGGGAGGGAATACGATTCCGCGAATAACAGAAATTAAACTGAAAGATTATTGCATTCAACTGAAAAGAGCACTATTTTTGTTTGAAGCTCCTGTGGATCAATTACTAACAAGAAGGACAACTTAATATTTTCCTTTAATCAAGATAAAGTGATAGAATGCGTAAGTAGGAATTTTGAATTATATGCAAATCATGAAGCCACTTTCAGCTTATAAGACTCAACAAATTGTAGGATATCAAAGGAAATATATTACAAGGCGATTGTATAAATTCACAAATTAAATTCAGACTTCCATAAAAATGATTTCTATGAATTTATATTTTGGGCGAATTTATATTTTGAAATAACTTATTTTAAATATATCCTCAAGTTGTCACAGCCTACAAAATACTTCTAACAGCTCCAGTAATAGTTACACTAGCAGAGAGATTCTTCTTAAAATTAAAAATTTTCAAAAAATATTTGCAAACTTGCATTTTCCAAGAGCAAATAATGCCACTTTCAATCATACCAGTTGAAAATGTAGCTGCTAAAAGTATATACATTTTGAGGAACAAATATTTTTGCAGAAAAGTGAACCAAAAACATTTTATTCAGATACCACATTACAAAGTATTATTATTTAGTTTATTATATAAACTTATGACCTCAAAATCACTTTTATGTAATTTGCAAGTTTACACTGTTATGATATACTCATGTATCGCTATTATCCCTATTACATTTTGTAAGTTTATATATTTTAAAGAAAAAGTTTTCTATTTTAATATCTCCAAGGCATTTTTTCTCTGCTTTTTGATTAGGGGTCCTACATTTACATTTTTCACTGGGCCCTACAAATTATGTAGCTGGTCCTGTCTGGTAGATTTGGGACCATGTCAAGCCAAGAGGGGAGTTATTCTGGGATTTATCCTTCATGTTCTCTTTACAAGCACATGAGATAATTTAACCTTGGGATGTTGGTAAATTAACATGACAAAAAGATTTATGCTTTCAGAGAAATACAAAATAAATCAGGATGGAGATATTTACAAGTCAGAATGTTTCTGTGGTCTATATACCACTAGCCTAATATAAAATATTACAATCTACACATAAGCAGAATGGAACATTTTTTAATAAGGGAAAAAGAAAATAAAATATTAAAATCTATATAAAAAATACATCAGTTAGAGCAATGAAAAATGTTCAGCCTGAGAACACGGAAGAAATTGAGTCTTAGAAATATGGCGTGGTGGCTAACGCCTGTAATCCCAGCACTTTGGGAGGCTGAGGTGGGTGGAACATGAGGTCAGGAGATTGAGACCATCCTGGCTAACACAGTGAAAACTCATCTCTACTAAAAATACAAAAAGAAAAAATTAGCCGGGCATGATGGTGCGGGCCTGTAGTCCCAGCTACTCGGGGGAGGCTGAGGCAGGAGAATGGCGTGAACCAGGGCGGCGGAGCTTGCCGTGAGCTGAGATCGTGCCACTGCACTACAGCCTGGGTGACAGAGTGAGACTCTGTCTAAGAAAACAATAAATAAAAAGAAATATACATGAGCAGAGTGCATTCTTGCATGGTGCATTTGAGACAGAGTCTTAAAGAGTTTTGTGCCTATTTTGGTTCCATTAAACAAGCTTCTCTATTTGGCCCTCTAATTACTAAAAGGCCCTCTGATTACATTTTCCATTGGGATTATATTCAGGGACATAATATGCTAAATGCGCTTTACAGAATATTCCATTTATGTAATCATTTGGTAGTTCTTTTTCTTTATATATATACATATTTTTATTATACTTTAAGTTCTAGGGTACATGTGCACAAGGTACAGGTTTGTTACATATTTATACATGTGCCATGTTGGTGTGCTGCACCCATTAACTTGTCATTTACATTAGGTATATGTCCTAATGCTATCCCTCCCCCCTCTCCCCACCCCACAACAGGCCCCAGTGTGTGATATTCCCCTTCCTGTGTCCAAGTGTTCTCATTGTTCAATTCCCACTTACGAGTGAGAACATGCGGTGTTTGGTTTTTTTTCCTTGCAATAGTTTGCTGAGAATGATGGTTTCCAGCTTCATCCATGTCCCTACAAAGGACATGAACTCATCCTTTTTTTTTTTTTTAATTTTTTTTTTGCACACAAAACAAACATTTTCTAAAAATACATACAAACAAAAAGATGCATATCAAACATATTAGGAAGGTTGCACATGGGAAGACGGGGAATAGAAATGGGGGGTGGGAATTAAAGAAAATAAATGAGAGAGGGACTTTGTATAGATCAATGATAATAACTCAATCCTCTATGTCTTTGACAAAGAAGAGGGAGAAGGAAGAGGAAGAAAAAGAAAGTGGGATAAAGGATCAGAAAGGGAGGAAAATAGAAAAAATTAGAGTATGACTCCAGGGTAGACCTGTTTTGTTGTTGCTGGGTTGGTGGGTTGGTTTGTTTGTTGTATTTTTCATATGTTTCGCCATGTTGGCCAGACTGGTCTCGAACTCCCAGCCTCAAGTGATCAACTCGCCTCCGCCTCCCAGAGTGCTGGAACTACAGGCGCGAGCCACCACGTCCAACCCCCACACTGCGTCTGGCCTCCGTGGTAGACCTCCTAGACAGGGCGGCCAGGCAGAGGTGCTCCTCACATCCCAGATGGGGCGGCCGGGCAGAGGCGCTCCTCACTTCCCAGATGGGGCGGCTGGGCAGAGGTGCTCCTCACTTCCCAGACGATGGGCGGCCAGGCAGAGACGCTCCTCACTTCCCAGATGGGGTGGCCGGGCAGAGGCGCTCCTCACTCCGCGGACGGGGCAGCTGGACAGAGGCGCTCCTCACTTCCCAGACGATGGGCGGCTGGGTGGAGGTGCTCTTCACATCCCAGATGATGGGCAGCCGGGCAGAGACGCTCCTCGCTTCCCAGACGGGGCGGCCGGGCAGAGACGTTCCTCACTTCTTCCCAGACAGGGCGGCCGGGCAGAGGCGCTCCTCACTTCCCAGACAGGGCGGCCGGGCAGAGGCGCTCCTCACTTCCCAGACGATGGGCGGCCGGGCAGAGACGCTCCTCACTTCTTCCCAGACGGGGCAGCCGGGCAGAGGTGCTCCTCACTTCCTAGACGGCGTGGCGGCCGGGCAGAGGCGCTCCTCAGATCCCAGAAGATGGGCGGCAGGGCAGAGACGCTCCTCACTTCCGAGATGGGGCGGCCAGGCAGAGATGCTCCTCACTTCCCAGATGGGGCGGCCGGGCAGAGGCGCTCCTCACTTCCCAGACGGGGCGGCCAGGCAGAGGTGCTCCTCAGATCCCAGAAGATGGGCGGCCGGGCAGAGACGCTCCTCACTTCCCAGACGAGGCGGCCGGGCAGAGGCGCTCCTCACTTCCCAGATGATGGGCGGCCGGGCAGAGGCGCTCCTCACATCCCAGACGATGGGCGGCCGGGCATAGGTGTTCCTCACTCCCAGACGGGGCGGCCAGGCAGAGGCGCTTCTCACATCCCAGATGATGGGTGGCTGGGCAGAGACGCTCCTCACTTCCCAGATGGTGCGGCCGGGCAGAGACGTGTTTTTTCCTTGCAGTAGTTTGCTGAGAATGATGGTTTCCAGCTTCATCCATGTCCCTACAAAGGACATGAACTCATCCTTTTTTATGGCTGCATAGTATTCCATGGTGTATATGTACCACATTTTCTTCATCCAGTCTATCATTGTCTTTTTCTTATAAAATGAATAATTTGCCCAGACTGGTGTGATAGATTGAATAGTATCTGCGTTTCAGGTAGCTAAACCTAAGGCTCACTTTCATCCTTGAAACTATGTAAACCAAAATAATTGACATAACATAATGAGATCGGCTACTATGGAAAGTACAAATTAGCTAAAATTTGTCAGTATTTAACCTCTCCTTGCTTTTGCTATTTTTAGGGGGTGGTACGCCTCTCCAGGCATCCAGCCCTCTCTTGTTAAACAATGGATCATTAAAACCTACCAGTGTGTTTTCTAACTCAGCCTCGGCATTGTCCTTTACTCAAGACCAGTGTTTCCTTGACGTGATTGTAGTTAGAATAAACTTGGAAACTTCCAAATACAGATTTCTAAACTACACCTTCCCTTCTGGATCTCGCAAGTTAGAATCCCCCAGAATTGTTCCTTTGAACAAATTACCAATTTAAATAGTATCATAAATGAGAACATAGGTGGTATAGAGATTTGGATTGTAAGCCACTGCTTTATGTATTTCCTTAATGCTTTTACATTTATCACAGCCTTTTTGGACTACATGCTATTTTGCATTCTGCCCTCTTCCAGTTTTAGTGTTTATTAAAAGTAATAGTTTAAGTAATGTGGCAGGTAAATAATATATAATGCATATGATGCAGCTAGCTAATAGTGAAATCACATTAAAATGACAAGACCCACTGGGAAACCACTGTGAATTAAAGACTTTCTGTGAGTGATCAGGGATATATTAGCATGTGGTCCCACCCGTTGAGCCTAAATATGTTTCCTAAAACTCATACAGCTAGTCTTATATTAATATAACATTGATGATGATCATTATTCTTTTATTGCATATGTTCATTACTTATGGATTAAAAAGTCTTAAAGTAGATATAAAGTTGATCAACTGGAGAATTTGGCAAAAGTTATAAGTGTTGGGCCGGGCGCGATGGCTCACGCCTGTAATCCCAGCACTTTGGGAGACTGAGGTGGGTGGATCACCTGAGGCCAGGAGTTGAACAGCCTGGCAGGTGAAACCACATCTCCACTAAAAATACAAAAAGTAGCTGGGTGTGGTGGCACACAACTGTAGTCCCAGCTACTCGGGAGGCTGAGGCAGGAGAGTCACTTGAACCCGGGAGCTGGAAGTTGCGGTGAGCCCAGATGGCGCCACTGCACTCCAGCCTAGGAGACAGAGCAAGACTCCAGCTTAAAAAAAAAAAAAAGTTATAAGCCTTGATTGGTCATGAGATCTGTAAGCCCAGGGATGAATTCTAAACTGGGAAGGAAAAGCTGCAGACAGGGGAAGTGAGTGGGCAGAACAGCAAAGATTGAAAGAGCAGATTGATAAGATCATTGCCTCTGGGAAGTTAGGGGGAAAAAATGGTCTTATGAAACTACCTGGAAAAAGTTATTACTTTTACTATTTGGCTTTCCATGCTGTGATCCACTCAGTCCCTGCTATATATAACTGGTGAAAAATTGCAGTAACTTACAGAGTATCCGTGAAATTGAAGTGGCATCCAGTGATATCTATCAGCTTTTAAATTCCCGAAGAACCCCACAGTAAATGTGAATATAAACTTCCCAGTAGTCTAATCCTTCTTTAATAACATCCTCCAGTATGTTATTTTAGGTTGCCTAACCGAGACAGTGGGGTATAGAGGTTGAAAGGACAGAAAAAAATAGTAAAAATTAGAGTGGAAACAAATGGGAAAGTATTGTTGGAATTATCAGGTCATGTACCTAACCATTATAACACTAAAGAACCCCAGGTACATACACTGGGGCCTGTTGGGGTGTGGGGTGGGGAGAGGAAGCATTAGGAAAAATAGCTAATGCGTGCTGGACTTAATACCTGGGTGATGGGTTGATAGGTTCAGCAAACCACCGTGGCACACATTCACCTATGTAACAAACTTGCACATCCTGCACAAGTACCCCAAAACTAAAAATTAAAATTAAAAGAAAGATCAAAGAACCCAGGTAGTGATTTTTGGTTTTAGCACAATCATTTGACGTACTTATACAATAAAAATCAAATGAATACCTCGCTCTCTGTTTCCCAGGAATCTTCATGAGGAAGGTTACTCCACCAGCACTTGGGTACCTGATTTATAAAGATACTATCAATTATGTCCCCACCCTTTCAAGATGGGTGCTCAGACAGAAATTTCATGCCACATGATCATAGCACCACACTCTGCTGCATTGTTCCAGGATTTAGTATGTTCCCTCTTTATTCATTGCTCTGAACCAGACCAGGTGTCATATGAAGGACCTTAGAAAGTTTATACTGCAGGAATCTCTCTCTCTCTCTTGCTCTCTTTCTCTTTTACACACACACACACACACACACACACACACACACACACAATTCAAAACAGATATTCCAAGATGAACACTAATAAGTAACAGAGACATGATGCAAAGATACCTTAAGTGGAAGGAGATTTAAAAATGAGAGGATCAAAGAGGCAAATGCATAAAAGAACTGGGTAGAGAGATAGCAGGGGAGTGCAGGAGTAGTCCTGCCACCAGACATTGTTTCAGCAGCTGGATTTCACACATCTTTCTTTATGACGTTACAGGACAGTTCAATACCCAATGTGAAAAAAGCCTAAGATCATTTTCCAATCCAACCTTATTGGTTCCCATATGTACTACATCCATTTTCAACATCCAACATATTATTTTCTGAAGAGCCTAGGAAAATGACTGTCCGGAGGATGGATGGAAAGAAAATTTGTTCTCCTATGTTTATAGTTGTCAGAATTACTACTTATTTCAAAGATTGATCATCTATGTTTTGAGACTACTGTTTACCAATGACAGACAAATGTATTTTCCCCATTTTTCCTAACTCCAGTTGTTTAAACAAGCATATCATTTCCTTGTATATGTTGTGTGTCTTTAGTTAGTTTTGTAATAAACTTCCTGAATCACAGTGATAAAATGACTCCTGACAAGAGACTGTGTCTTTTATTTTGTTGGGGAATTTTAAAGTTAGAAAAATCAATCATTGTTGAAATAAAGAGATATTAATAGAAACTAGGACATGGCATATTTATGTCTTTATAATGCTCTGGTAGTAACAGATCACAAATTAAAATGTATAAATATCATTCTACCTTTTAAAGGTCTAAAACAAAGGAATCCTGATACAATTTTGGAAGTCTTTCTGAAAGTGTACTTTTTTTTTTTTTTTTTTGAGACAGGGTCTCACTCTGTTGCCCAGGCAGGAGTGCAGTGACGCCATCATGGTTCATTGCAGCCTCGACCTCCTGGGCTCAATTGATCCTTCTGCCTCAGTCTCCTGGGTAGCTAGTACTACAAGCATACACCACCATGCCAGGCTAATCTTTTTCTTAAATTTTTTGTAGAGATGGAGCCTCACTATGTTGCCCAAGCTGGTCTCAGACTCCTAGGATCAAGCAGTCCTCCTGTACTGGCCTCCCTAATGATGGGATTACAGGTGCAAGCCACTGTGTCCAGCCTTGAAGTCTAAGTGCCTTTTAGAAATAAATGTAAATACATCTTATTTCTTGGGATTCTGTATAATGCCAACTAATATACACAACATAGACTCCTCTCAGGCCAATTTATAATATAAAATATTTTATAATTCTTCCCGATTTGAATGAAAAGGAATGAAGTGGAACTATCTGGGTAAGACAGAAAAAAATTTTTACAAATCAAAGTTTGGGTAATGTCTGTTTAGAGATGTGTATGTGTGTGTGTGTGTGTGTGTGTGTGTGTGTGTGTTCCACTTTAATCAGTCTCTATGCATTTTGCTTCCAGGACAGGAATCCAAACTCCAAGATTCCAGGGAAAGGTCTATTTAGGGGAATGTTTGGCCACTTTAATAGAAATAAAAGACAGATAATCTCATAAAATAACACTTTTATATGAAATTTCCACCATAGATTTTCAGCCCAAAGAAGCTTAGATGAGCTGCCCAATGGTCTGCATTTTTCCCCATTTTTTTTCTACATGAGGGTGGGTGAGGAAAGGGTGGCCACTGGAATTATTTGGAACAGTAACTTGTCACAGGATTCTCTTTCCTTTCCTCTTCCCTTTCCTCTTCCTTCGCTGCCAACTGTTTTTTTTTTCACTCCGGATTCTATCAACATGTAAAATCCCCAGTACCTCTGCTTTGTGACTTGGTATTCTGGAATTTTACCAACTGTTTGCCCCTCAACCATCGTGGAAGAATATCTTTATTTCTTGGAAGAGCGAAGAATGACTTACAGCTCATCCCTTTCCACATTTCTTCCATATTCATTTTCATTTTGTTCACATAAAAAACGAAGTCCAGCGCTTTGGTGAACAGACAGAAAGACAGGCATTGGTGTTCAAAAATCAAGCCTGACCTTTTGAAATAAACCAGATCAGATCTTTGCACTGTGGAAAAACCATTTCCACAAAAGCAAGAGTGATTTTACAACGTGATGGCAAGACCAGAAGTCTAGCATTCCACCAAGGAAATTTTTTGTTGCTGTTGTTTCTAATAAAATGTTTTTATTTCCTGTTTTTGATTTTTTTAAAGAAAACATAATTTTCTCTTAAAATGAATGACTTTTTGTGTACGAATCACTATCTGTGAACCAATGAAACACTAAAGCATGACAATGCAACTGAGGCTTTAACACGTGTGTTCACTTGAGAATATCTTAATATATGCTCCTATAATAGAGCAGGTTTGTTTTGCCTTAAAATTAGGTGGCAATGTATATCTAATGCTTAGGATAGAACATGGTCCCTAAATTTCTGTCAACCATATACAATCATGTGTTTGCTATATGTTAATGTCATCGGTACTGACATTCTCTCTAAAGTGAAACTTTTAATGTAATGTAAATTATTTCTTTGTCTCATAACCTCAGTATAGTGAAATGCCAAATTCAGTGGGTTATTTAAATGTTTTCTAAAACTCATTAAAATAAACACCTATTATAATCAAAAAGGCGTATCTATGCCTCTTTGGAAACACTTGGTTAACACACGATGGGAGAAGTGAGGTTTCCTCTGTGAGTCTCCATTCTGATTTAGGCTCTCACGCCGTTTTCCGTAGTACCAGGTACTCCCAAGGCTTTATTCATTTTTGACAACGTGTCTTAAAAATTATCGTCAGTGTTTTTCTTTCCAAGTGATTAAAGAGTTGCCTTAACTGGCAAGAACAGATGTCCCACTGTTTTTTGACTATCTAGGCAGCTCTTTGTTTTTTGTTCTAATAGTCAAAGCAGAAAAAAAAATCCTTAAATATATCATGCTACTATTTATTTTAAAGAGAAGTGCTGTTTGAGGGAACGATACTTGTTTACATCAGATGGAAATCATATTAGTACAGGCACATTTTTAAATTCAAATTCTAAATACACCTTTGTCCAAGGGGTACAAAGGCTTCGTCATAAAAGCTGAGTTGGAACTGGACGGTCGTACAGCATTGCTTTTGTCTGACTTCCATTCTAATCTGTTGACTTTTAAAACTGAATGAGAAACATTGTTTCCTGATAAGAAGAGAGAACATAAAAGGCTGGGAACACAATAAGGGATAGCATTACTCACCTTGGAGAACAGGACTTCAGGTGCTCTTGTTGTTACTGTTGTCATCGGTGAAGAGTTCAACTGATAGATAGCTCCGATTCCTGAAACTCATATCAGCTGAGGCTCAGGGAAAGAAAGTCTTAAAGATGAGGGAATAAGTAAATCAGAGAAAGGAAAAGAATAGAAAAGAAAATAAAAATTGAAAGAATACAATGAATAAGGAAAGTCTTCCGTTAAAGTACAGAATTGCAAGGCACCCTTTAAAAAGATGATACCAATCCAACCCAAAGCAGTGGATTATTTTGGTTCTATTTCTAAAATCCTTAGGCTAAAAGTGATTATTGATGATGATAATACAAATCTCGCAGGGCCATTGCTCTAAAGAATATAGTCCTTCAGCATTTCATTAAACTCACAAATACTGTTGTGGATGATACTGGGGAAAATAAAATGGAAGCTTGAATTAGAAAGACAGGCATTGGACAAGCATGCAAAACAGGTGGTGTGTATCCTCCGACCCAGGCTATCAAACTCTGAAGAGCTGCTATTGATGGATTCTCTTTTGGTCTGTCCTTCCTTTTTCCACTAATCCCCTACAACTTTGGAGCCTTTAGCTACATTCTGCAAGTCTGAGTCTCATCGCTGCCATCCTTGTTTATGTGAGAAATAGTCATTTTTATGAGATCTTCTCTGTCCAATAGCACATATGTTCAGATTGTATGCCAGTTACTCTGTGCTTCCAAGTTACCAACTGTTTGTAGATAATACATCTTATTCTTAGTAGAGATGCTTCTTTGTTTAATTTTAGTATTTTTGATGTCATATTTTAATCATGGAGGTATAAAATTTTAAGATAAAAGGAATGCTTGGTTTTTTAAGGTAACGGGAATGCTTAGATTCAAAGTGAATGCTCAGATTTTAAGGTAAAAATCTCCTTGTTTCACCAGTCACTTCAGCCATTTAGGAAGCTGGTTACAGACAAGAATGAGAGTCAAGCAGTTCAAAGTATAATTTCTACAGTCAGTGTTCAAGGGTTGAAGCTCTGCTTCACAATTTACAGGCCAAGACTTCAGTTAAGTTACTTACTTCATCTGTAAATTAGAAATAACTATTGTAGTTGTTTCCTAGGATGCCTGTGAGCATGTAATTGAGATAATAACGATAAAATACCTGGCAGATTTTCTAGCATGCCTGAACCACTCACTCTGGCATGTAGTAAGCTAGTATCATTTTGCTGGTATTATCGTTATTATTACACTACTGATGGAAGGAATGGTGCTGAGTGGCTGAGTGACCAATTTATATGGTGGTGGCAATGAGGAAGACCAAACCAGGTATACTAGGCAGAGTTCTGGCAGGGAACAGATGACATAATTAATTAACTCAGAGAGCTAATTGAAGAGAGTTCAATAAAAGAAATATTTGCTGGTTTAAGGGTAGGTTTAACAGAATCATGAAGGGATGGCAGAGTGCCCAGAGACTCACCAATATTAGGAAGCTCAGCCAGAAACTTCCTAAGCCTGCAGATAAGAGGGGAGAAAGTTGTGTTACTCAAATCTTATGACAGTTATAGACGATGGAGAAGGGTTATCCTGCAAAAGCTACAGTTAAAGACAGACAACCCAGCCAAAAAGTGGAAGGAGATGTATGACTACTATTTATTCTGCCTGGTAACCCTCACTGGGTGATCTCAGCAAAAACCAATGAAAAAGACCCTAGGTTGTACAGTCCTTAGAATTAAGCTCCCTAGGCAGAAAGCAGGCAGAAAGTGAATTGGGAGGGGTAAGGAGTGAATAATACTGGTGGAGAAGCACACCAGAATTTCAATTTATTTTTCATAAACTACAGTTCTTGCTAGTATCGTAAAGTCAGAATTTAACATTTTAAAATTCAAATAATCCCTAAAAATGCTGTAAGGGGCCCCCGAGTTTTACAGATTGAAACTTGGATCTTTGAATTTTAACTATGTTAGAGGACTGATACGGATTGGAGTTGGATATTTGACTCTCTACTATATTTTATGACTTATGTGCTTTGTGAGAATAGCCTTTAAAATTTATGTTTTGCTTTTGAACAGCAAAAAGTCCATTTTTCCATCAAACAGGCCATCACTAATTTAGATATAGTTCTTAACAGAGGATTCTGATTTAATTATCAATTTTAGAGTTTATATCAATAAAGCAAAACTCGAGTAATTCACAGAAATCTAATTTACTTCTTAGACATGTACATGTTTTTGAATGAAGGTTATTGTAGAAGAATCCACTATTATGATTTAGCAAAACTGAGAGCTTTATTTGAAAAGTAATAATTATTATAATTTTAAAATAAATGTGCCCTATTTGGAAATCATCCTATTAATTATACTACTGTGAATATTTTACAGGTATTTTCAGTCCCAGCTTGGCTGCATGAACTTTCATACTGAGGTCTAGTGTTAGCATTAACGTTAGATAAATGCTGAGTAGTATTTAGTATTTGCATTCTAAATAATCTTTTTCTGACTCCTAAGACATTCCAAACTGCCTTTTAAAAATTAGCTAGTATATTATGATGCTGGACAAATCTGTTAGAAGCTATCAAGGTTCTGGAAGATTTGTTTCTCCTAAAACTAAACTTGAAATTTCTTGGAGTAAAATACCATAGTCAAAGGTAAATGGCTAGAAGCCTTCTTTGGCTGGTACAGGCCATTGAACACAGTACCTTAAAAACAACTAATTTATACCTCAATAGACATTAAGTTGGATGCAAAGTGAAAATAAAATTCATCACTATAAAACAAATGAATATTTGCTGTATATTAGAAGTAATATACTGCAACCTGCAGAAAATAAAAATATTAGGCCAGGTAAAATTAAACTCATGTTTGAAATATTCCAAATGGCATGACTAATGTCAGCATCCAAAAATCTCATTCATTCAACACACTCTTACCAAACCACGGCCCATTAAAAAGCAAAAAATAAACAGTTCAAAGAGACAATCAGGAAGCACTTGACATAATGATTCGACCACAATAAAATATTTATGAGTTTTTCTCTCATTCAGGAAACGATTTGATACCATCATGGAGTGAATAGAGTTGGAAGCAAGGAAAGAGTATTGACGTCAATGCTTATCATATTAGTGAAATAAATATGGAGAGGATAGTTAGACAATCTTGTGACAATGAAACAAGTGCACATTTATTTTGAACTAACACACCAGGAAAATTTGAGAGTTTTATTTGACAGCTGAAACATAAAAAAAAAACAAAAAACAAACAAACAAAAACTTACTTCATATTAGGAAATCAAGGTATTAGCTTTATTTTTTTTTGAAAAATAATCTTAAGTATTATTGCCTAATCTTAAAACATTTATAAATTCTCTCATAATTCTCCCTATCTTGGAAACATCATGGATGTCAGTCTATTAGTATTAGATGTTCTATGTCATTTACCCAAAAAAATAGGGGGTTTTATTGTAATGGAGGCCAACAGAACTATAAATATTATCAAAAAGAATAGCAGAGAGATGCTAGGGGTCAAAGAAAACTTTACTTCTCTCTAATTTTGCTCTGGCAAAGAAGAAATATTAAACAAATTAATTAACATTTTAAAATATAAGAAAAGGAATTTGGCAGTATGTAACTCTAGGAAGATAACACGATGATCAGCGTCAAGATTACCTCAGTTAATTCGAGTCACTGTGTCAATTCTTATGACGTGTCTCTTCCTGTGGAATTGCAGTTATCTCAGTACTGCAGCTGTCAGGAGCACACACTGTTTTTACTCTCTGGTTTCTTGCTTTCAGGAACTGGATGAAAAGGTAACTACTCCAAAAGAGTTAAGGACCGGAAAGCCATCTTTCTTGTTGACCTTTCATATCTGTATGCAACATGTACTTTAAGTGATAGCGAATATTTGAGAAATCATGATGGATTCCAAATCTTTTGAATTTCCCTGGATGTAATGAAAGAGGAAATATTTTCCAAGACGGAAGGTCTTTCTCTATCCCTTGGCTGGTAGGTGCAAAAAAATACATTGTAGGAAGCAAGAGCAATGCCTGCTTTTGATGTCTGAATCCCACCATTTGAAATGCATTCCTTTGGATTATTAAGAAAATTGGTGAGTTTTTTAGATTTTTTTTCCTCAATGGATCTGTCATTTGGGAAAAGTTTCCCACAGAAACAGATACACTTGATAGGAAGGAAAATACAGAAAGACATAATCCATAATCAGCAAGACTAGCACAAAACGCACAGTTGAGGTAGGAGGTGGGGACTTGACTCCAGACCAGATTGAAGAATAGCTGAAACAAGGAAGAGGTAAAAGCATCTCTCCAGGAGACACATCCACCAGTGCCATCTCAGTTTTCCACTGTCATGGCAACACCCAGAGTTTACCACCCCTTTCCAAGGCAATGACCTGAAAAATACAAGCTTTTTTCTAGAAAAGTCTGAACAACCTGCCGCTTAATTTGCATGTAATTAAAAGTGAGCATAAATTTGACTGCAGAACTGCCCTTGAGCTGCTTCCCTGGGCACATTGGCTATGGTGTAGGCCCGCTCTGCCGGGAGCAGGACCTCTGCTGCTGCTGCGCACTGCTACTTCAATAAAAGTTGCTGTCTAGGCTGGGTGTGGTGGTGGCTCATGCTTGTAATCCCCGCACTTTGGAAGGCTGAGGCGGGCGGATCACCTGAGGTCGGGAGTTTGAGACGAGCCTGAGCAACATGGAGAAACCCCGTCTCTACTAAAAAAATACAAAAAAATTTAGCCAAGTGTGGTGGCACATGCCCGTAATCCCAACTACTTAGGAGGCCGAGGCAGGAGAATCACTTGAACCCAGGAGGCGGAGGTTGCAGTGAGTCGCGATCATACCATTGCACTCCAGCCTGGACAACAAGAGCGAAACTTCGTCTCAAAAAAAAAAAAAAAAAAAAAGTTGCTGTCTAACACCACTGGATTGCCCTTGAATTTGTTCCCTGGGCAAAGGCAAAATCCCTCCCATGCCGAGTCTCAATTTGCGGATTCACTTGCCCTACATCACCATCAGAGGGGCTCTGGGCAGGCAAAATGGCAAGCTGAGAATGTCAATATAAAGGAGAGAAAAGGAGGACATTGCCAAGTGAATGACTCCATGATAAAATCTTAAGACCAAGTGAAATTGTAAAAGGGTATGCTGGAAGAAAAGATTTCAGAATATGAATTATATTAGCATGAGTCCTATTTATTGGTTGAATTAAAAGCAAGCAAGCAGTAGGTTTCTGGGAAGATGGTTGCAGCAGTGACACAGGTTTTGAATCCCTTTATAAAAATAGAACAGTAAGGGTAGGAAAACCAAAAAATCAATGATAAAATGATATCTCAGCAAAGACATAAAGATGAAGGGGTTACATAAAGATAAAGATGAATACTGGAAAAAAGAGTAATCCAGGCAGAGAGAAACAACACTTGCAGGAGGCCTGATGCCTGGAGAGAGTTTTGTGTGTCCCAGACCTTGAGGAATAGTGCAGCTAATGCAGAGGAAGTGACACGGTTGGGAGGCCAGGAATGAGGTCATTTGTAGTAGGGAGGCCAACTCCTCCCTGGACTTTGCATTGTATTCTGCATGCAGCGGGAAGCCATAGGGAAGTTTTGAACACAAGACTAGTGAACTGTGCTTGACAATGATTCCTCTAGGTGTTGTAATATGACATATTTATATAAACGTAGAAAAAGGGTGAGATGGGCCAGGCGTGGTGGCTCACGCCTGTAATCCCAGAACTTTGAGAGGCCAGTGCAAGAGGATCGCTTGAGGTCAGGAGTTCAAGACTGGCCTGGCCAACATGGTGAAAACCCATCTCTGCTAAAAATACAAAAAATTAGCTGGGCATGGTGGCACGCTCCTGTAGTCCCAGCTGCTCTGGATGCTGAGGCACAATAATCGTTTGAACCAGGGAGGTGGAGGTCGCAGTGAGCCGAGATCCTGCCACTGCACTCCAGCCTGGGTGACAGAGTGAGACTCCATCTCAAAAAAAAAAAAAAAAAAAGAAAAAGGGTGAGTTGATACACACTAAACGAGTTGTAGTTTCAGGGGACAGAAAAAAGAAAATGTATGTTTTAGAGTTTTTATTTTTTTCCTTTATTCCTACAACTCTGACTTATTTTACTTTTTTCAGTGAGAATGCATTACTATCCTAATGAGTACAGTCCAATGTATATGTCTTTTAACTTCCTGGGTTGCAGCTCACATGTGTTACATAAACCCTCCCCAGCTACCCTTTTAAGTAGTCACTTGGAAACTCTTTTGTGTTCTCACTTTACCCGGGTCAAGCTTCTTATTCTTGGACAGTGTCTGTTGTTAAACAGGGTTTTCTCTTTCTAATCTAAATTCTCTTTTCCAGTAATTTCTCTCTCCTGGACACGGTGGCTCACACCTATTATAGCCCTTTGGGAGGCCAAGATGGGAGGATTGGTTGAGTCCAGGAGTTCGAGATAAGCCTGGGCAACATGGCAAGATCTTGTCTCTACAAAATATAAAACATAAGCTGGGTGTGGTGGTGTGTGCCAGTAGTCCCAGCAACTTAGGAGGATCACTTGAAGTTTGGAAGTTGAGACTACAGTGAGCTATATTTATGCCACTGCACTCCAGCCTGGGCAATAGAATGAAACCCTGGCTCTAAAAGAAAAAAAACAAAAAACAAAAACAATAACAACAACAAAAAACTTCTCTACAACTTATTCTAGTTGTAATTATTAGGAGACACAGAAAACGAGCTTAATAATTTTCCTACAGGACATCTCATCAACTTGCTGTAGGGAAGTGCTAAAAAATGAAGAAGCCTAAAGGTAATTTACAAATTTCACAACTTCACTAAAGGCTGACGCTGCATATCGGGCAGGGGTAAAGAGTGGCAGTAAGAGGAAGAAAGAAGCAACGAAGGAAGTATAGTGGGAACATGTACTTAACTTGGATATAAAAAGAAATTTGACATCATGTTAGGCAATCTTAAAAAATCACAGGTGATTGACACCGGAAGGTTATTGAGAAATGCAAGGTCCCAGTCTACCACTAACGGCAGCACCCGTGAAGGACAATTGAGAAATTCAGTCTGGAGAGGACTTAACGCCCTCTTACTGGTTTCAAAATGGTCTGCTTCTGTAACAAGAATTATTTTTAGAAATGTTATCTCATATTTTCCATTCTTTTATTATTTCTGTTCCTTCTAATTTTACACCTGACTGCTCTGAGTGGGTGTGTTTATAGGAGGGGGTGGAAGATTAAAGAAGGAAATGCTAGTTTCAAAACACAAAGGACTAAAAATCTCTTAGACTCAAGTATTAGAAGCTAGCAATCTCTCTTTCCACTAAAACATTTTGCTACCATTAAGTGAACTGATGGGACTCTTCCCACAAAAGGAAAACACTCAATAAATTGCAAACTATTATAGAAATTTTTTAATAAAGAGCTATAGCTTTTAAAAATAAATAAGGGTTTATTGATAATGCTTGCTGAGAACCTAGAAGGCATGGAAGATGGAGAAAGCAGGAGAATACCTTTTCTTTCCTTTTTCTTTTCTTCTCGTAAATGTCAAGTGTGCCTTTCACTAAAGCAATAGTATCTCGTCATCTCAAGAAATGCTTGTTATAATTTAAAACCTGACTAAGAAAACATTTATATTTTAGCTTATGTTGCAAACAGGACTGGGAGTGTATAGAATAAAGAAATGCTTTTCTGTCCTTTAGAACTATCTCATGGAAAAACACACGCAAATACAAAACCTATATTAAAATATGAACAAAACTAACAAGAAAATCACAAATGTTGGTGGAAGGCAGAGTGATCAGAACAATGTCAGCGTGACTGAGATAGATACTGTAGGTAGGGAAAGTCTGTCAAAATTTAAAATAAATGCATTACTCAAGAATGATGAATTTTTGGCTTCTCCTAAAGTCACTATTTTTCCTAAAGTAGAACTGAAACCCAGGAAATATATCACAATTAAAAAGTCTCATAAGTTTTCTTAAGCAAAAATAATAGGCCGAGCGCGGTGGCTCACGCTTGTAATCCCAGCACTTTGGGAGGCCGAGGCGGGCAGATAACGAGGTCAGGAGATCGAGACCACAGTGAAACCCTGTCTCTACTAAAAAATACAAAAAATTAGCCGGGCGTGGTGGCGGGCGCCTGTAATCCCAGCTACTCGGGAGGCTGAGGCAGGAGAATGGCGTGAACCCGGGAGGCGGAGCTTGCAGTGAGCCGAGATTGCGCCACTGCACTCCAGCCTGGGGGACAGAGTGAGACTCCGTCTCAAAAAAAAAAAAAAAAAATAATAATAATAATAATAACCACAACTACTACCTTAAAGTTTGTTAAGCTCTTTCTAATTTCCGGAAAGAATGCTGAGTCTTTGATCTGCTTTTAGTGAATTGATTCGCTCAAAAAAACAATATAAAACAAGAACTGCTTGCCTCGACCTCCAAGTTTTACAAACAGCAGTCTTCCAACTGGCTGTGTACATTCCTGTCGGTTTCTAAAATGAGCTATAGGGATATGGGAAGAAAATAGGAAAGAGGTTCAAGTTTTCTTTATTTCTTTCATTAAATTTTTGTGTATATGAGATATAATATGCACAACATAATAAGTGTATATAGTATGTAAATATAAGAATTTACATTCTTATATATTCTGTTTGTGCTTAGGGATGTGAGAAGAAAATAGGAAAGAGGTTCAAGTTTTCTTTATTTCACTAAATTTTTGTGTATATGAGATATAATATGCACAACATAATGTATATAGTATGTAAATATAAGAATTTACATTCTTATATATTCTGTTTTTGCTTAAAGTATGTAGTGGTAGCAATGTGCAATCCAAGAAGTTTTAAGAAGAACGTTTCAACTATAAAGACATCTAGCTTCTGTAATTCAGACTACCTCCAAAGTTCCATATAGAGATTTCTTTCAAAAATTCACCATGTCTATTTTTTATTTTACACACATTTTTGTCAATTTTATTTAGTCAAATAAAAATCTCCTTATAAAATTGTATTTCCACTTCAATTTTAGAAAAAAAATTAGTAACTCTGCTATGTTAGCTACTCAAATACTTGTAGATTTGTTCTAAATTACGAGGGGAAAAAGGGACTACTGGAGGCAAAATGATGTTAGCAAGAAGTTTGAACTGATATGGATGAAAATATTTTTAAAAAACTGTTACAGAAACCAAATATTAAATCTTTAAAATATTCTATTTGGGGCCAATTAATAGGTATCTCACTTTATTGCAACACAGTCAGTATATCAGGCAATAAACAAAATCAGGATCTTTCATAATGAAATATCCCCTTTCTGCTCAGTATTTTCTGTTTAATAAAATGGTAAGCCAGGTGTTGTGGCTCATGCTTGTAATCCCAGCACTTTGGGAGTCTGAGGTGGGCAGATCCCTTGAGCTCAGGAGTTTGAGATCAGCCTGAGCAACACGGCAAAACTCCATCTCTACTACAAATATAAGAATTAGCCAGGAGTGGTGGCACATGCCTGTAGTTCCAGCTACTCGTTGAAGCTGAGGTGGGAGGAGGGCTTGAGCTTAGGAGGCGGAGGTTGCAGTGAGCTGCGATGGCACCACTGCACTCCAGCCTGGGTGACAGAGCAAGACCCTATCTCAAAAAAAAAAAAAAAAAAAAGAAAAGAAAATAATCTGAATAATGTATATAAAGGGATATCAATCACAATCACTAAGTGTATTAACTACAAGACACAATAACAATTATTATATTGTGTTCATTTTCTATTATCACTGTAACAAATTACAACTTTAGGGGTTTAAAACAATGCAAGTTTATTGTCTTACAGTTCTGGAGGTCAGAAGTCTTAAATGGGTCTTACGGACTAACATCAAGATATCTGCAGAGCTGCGTGTCTTTTGGAGGCTAAGTGGGAGAATCTGTTTTCTTAACTCTTCCAAATTCTAGAGGTCACGTGCATTCTCTGGTTTGTGATCCCTTTCTCCATTTTCAAAACACAGCACTTCAATTTCTGCTTCTCTCATGACATCATTTCCTTTTATTCTGAACTACTGCCTACCGCATATAAAGACTCATGATTAATTGGGACCAGTTGGATAATCCAGGATAATTTCCCCATCTCAAAATCCTAGTTTAATCACTTTTGCAAAGCCCGTTTTATAATGTAATGTGATGTATTCACAGGTTTCAGGGAAAAGGACATGACATCTTTGGGAATCATTATTCAGCCTGCTCCACAGGATGCAATCTGGCCCCAAAAGATTCACATTCACCCCACATACGAAATACACTTGCTCCTTCCCAAGGTACCCCAAAGTCTCAATGCATTACACCATCAACTCAAATCCAAAATCTTATCTAAGTCTTTTCAGGTCAAATTCTCAAAGTCTCTGCAGTTCCAAATCTCATCATCTACATCCCCTAAATTAGGTTTGGATGAGGTTCTGGGTAGAAAGCATAATGGGGAAAAATTTATCTCCATCTGTAGACTTGTGAAACTAGAAAACAAGTTATCTGCTCCCGAAAATGCAGTGGTGAAGCAGGCATAGGATAACAGTTATGGACATTTCTGATTCAAAGGAGATAAAATAGAAGGAAAAAAGAAGTCACATATTCCAAGCAATTTTAAAATCCAACTGGGCAAGTACCATGAGAATCCAATTCCTGGAAATAAACCTCCATGGCTTGAGTATTTGCCTTCTGGGCCTGCGGCTCTGCCCTTGGTGTTATCCTTCCTTTTTTTTGAAGGGTATTTGCGGCTGAGTAGTTTTATCAGCTTGTTTCCCGCCAGTAGCCAGGGACAGGGGAGGTGGAAGGTGGGGGTGGGGGTGGAGATGTGGAGGGTGGGGGTGTAGGGTAGAGGCTGGAGAGTGGGGATGGTGGGGTGGAGGGTGGGGGGGTGGAGGGGTGGAGGGTAGAGGGTGGCTGGTGGTGGGAGTGGAAGGTGGGGGCTGGAGGGTGGGGGGAGTGGAAGGTAGGGGGAGTGGAAGGTAGGGGCAGAGGGGTGGAGGATGGGGGGAGGTGGGGTGGTTCCACAGCCTTCTTTCATCTTCACTTTGTCCCTTTCTGTACAAGCTGCAGTGTTTGTGTTGTTATAACATTATCAAAAGCTTTATGGATCTCCCATTTATATCTGGAGATTCACTTCATTAGACACAAGGCTTCTTCACAAATGTTTTCTGGATAATCACGTCTCCATTCTTGGCTTCTGCTGAGATGGCTGGTGGAATTTATTATCCACACGCCTAATCTCTTCAAAGATCGTTTTATTTGACTGAATACTGTTTCAGATCCTTGTGAGGCACTGGCAAAGTGTTATCCAGCCCGACCCTTGGGTTTCTCTTCAGAGCTCATGTTCCTGGCAATAAGACTAATTTTAACATATTTCAAAGTTGTATAGGCTGATAATTTCTCAAATCATAAAGTCCTGGTTCCTGTTTGCTTAACAGACCTTTCCTTAACATGCTTTCCTCTCATCTTTTATCATAAACAGTGAGAAATAATTGGGTTGCCCCTTCTACACTGCTTGGAAATCTCTTCAGGTAGATATCCAAAGTCATCATTTACAAGTGTTGCTTTCCACCTAACCTCATGATAAAATTTGGCTACATTTCCTGTCACTATGTAGCCAGGATGCCTTTTCCTCCACTTCACAATACCTAGTTTCTGTCGCCTTCTGAGCCCTCACTAGCAGTGTTTTAACACTCACGTTTCTACTAAAACTCTATTTGTGATGATTTAGTTACTTTCTAAGATGATATAGCTTTTCTCTACTATGCTCCTCACTTCTTTCTGTGTCTTCACCACCAGCAATTTAACGTCCCTCTTTACAATGATCTAGACATTCTTTAAGATAATACAAGTTTTTTTTCCTACTATACTCCTCATTATTCTTCCAGCCTCTGCCCCTTACCCATTTCCAAAACCAGTTCTACATTTCTGGCATTTATTTCATATAGCAACTCTCCATTTCTAGATACCAAAATCGATTTACCATTTTTTCAATGTCTCCCATTTTCCAGAATTAAGCTACGTGCTTTATAAACATCTTAATTATCTTAACAACTACCCAAGGGGCACATTATTATATATATTTTACAGATCTGAAAGACAATTCAGTATGATTTAAAAATGTCAGTTTTTGGCCCCAGGCAGATGTTGATTTACATTCTGATTTCATAACACTTTAGCTACATATTCTTGGGAAAATCATTTAGTCTTTTAAAATTTTCTGAGCTTCAATTGCCTCAAAACTAAAACAGTAGAAATAAACCCTACTATGCAAATGAATTTTGTTGCCTTTTCTTTTATACATTTTTTCTTTTTCTTTTTTGTTGTTTTTGAGGGGTACATAGATATGCAGTCTGCTTGCCTTAGTGGGCATTCAATAGGTGTTATTATTCTTGATGTTGTTCTATTCTGTTGTCACCTATGGAATTAATTCATATGAAAAAGAATATTACCAGAG
This sequence comes from Symphalangus syndactylus, assembly GCF_028878055.3. Lineage (NCBI taxonomy): Eukaryota > Metazoa > Chordata > Mammalia > Primates > Hylobatidae > Symphalangus > Symphalangus syndactylus. The sequence continues at coordinate 20,399,797 of NC_072436.2, read as the reverse complement.
GAGAGGAAATATACATAATAAAGATGCCTGGTAAAGGAGAATAAAATAGGCATATTTGGAGAGACTTAGGCTAATGTAGCTGATGAAAGTTTCTAAAAGTTCTGTGGTGACTGAAATGCTTACTGGCTCCCTCAACTTTGCATTGCTTTCCTTGAGGATAATTAATAGATATCAGATATATCATGAATTAATTAGGGAAAAGATGGTAGAGTCAGCAAAGTTTTTGTTTGAGGAAAATTCAGATGTGGAGGAGCTCTGTATTTCTTTCTTTCTTTTTTTTTTTTTTTTCAAGACAGAGTTTCACTCTGTCGCCCAGGCTAGAGTGCAGTGGCGTGATCTTGGCTCACTGCAAGCTCCACCTCCCGGGTTCACGCCATTCTCCTGCCTCAGCCTCCCAAGTAGCTGGGACTATAGGCGCCCGCCACCACGCCTGGCTAATTTTTTTGTATTTTTAGTAGAGACGGGGTTTCATCGTGTTAGCCAGGATGGTCTCGATCTTCTGACCTCGTGATCCACCCGCCTTGGCCTTCCAAAGTGCTGGGATTGCAGGCATGAGCCTCCGCTCCCGGCTGGAGCTCTGTATTTCTAAGGAAATTTAGTGATAAGTCCTGAAATCATCCTGAACAATGAAAAAGGGTTATTATAATCGGTAGTTACTTCTAATTTATGTTACGTCCCTCTAAAGTAGTTTACTTAATAAAAAGTTCCATATTTGGTTTGTCAACCTTGGGGATTTAACACTTCAATTAAAATGTGATACTTAACATAAAAAGAGAAAAAAGAAAGGGAACCTCTGGGTCTATGTTTATTACTTGCTTCCTCAATAAAGAAAGAATTATTTAAAACAGTTTATTTTAGCATAAACCAACCCAGGAGTCATCTCAGAGCTATCTCCTCGGAATTTGTCTGAAAACAGACGTTTTATCATTTGTCTTTTGAAAAGGGCACCCAAGTAGGAAGAACAACTGTAGTCTACAATTTTCAATCTTCATAGCGTAATTTGTTGACTACTTTTTTCAATTAAGTTTTATGCTGTCAGATAGTGAGGTGGTTAATTTATATATGTTTGCATAAATATATACTGTGCTAGAAACCCCAAACTGTCATCATTTTTATAGGTTTAAAATAAGATTTACTGATGAAAATGTTTCCTTTCTTTTTCATGGGAAAGAAAGAATCACGTGAAGAATTTGGATATAAAATAGACCGAAATTCAAATTCCAGTTCTATCACTTTACTCTCTTGTACCTCGGATCTTAACTTTGTTGAGCTTCTTACTCATCTGTGAAATGGGTGTAATAATACATTTAAATGAGATAACATACAGCTCCTGGCAAATAATATTTTCTCAGTAAACATTTTTGTTATTCTTTATTTTCATAGTCTCTGTTACAAGTCAGGTAAATTATCTCTAGTCCTACCCAATTGCCAAACCAGTAAATATAAGTTACTGGAGCAGTTCAGAATTTTCAATCATCCTATGGCTTTACCTCCAATTTTTCTCTACACATATATTTCCTTTATACCACTAAGCAAAATTAGAAATGTCTTGGTTTATATATTTCTTCCCATGCTTTCTGTCTCTTCAACCAGAATATAAGCTTCAGAACAAGAGTATTCAAATCTGGTGTGTTTATCCCTGGACCCACAACACTGGGTCAAGAGCAGGTCCTCAACAGATGTTTATAAATATCAGGACGTATTATGTATATGTATATAATACATAACTTTTTATGAATAGTTATTATTTATTATATTCCACTTAGATATGGAATTATTACTTCAGGTGGTAGCTAACTTGTACTGGAAAAGTGGCTGAGCCCAACTCTAATGCTAATGTTAACTGGATTTATATGAAGTTTCTTTGGTTTTCATTGCACTTTGAATGAATTCAAGAATTTCACTATCTATAACTTCTATCTATGGTAAGAAGCGTTATCCAAACCACAGAACCTCAAGATTACAACAGAAATTTAAATTAAAACTCTTCTAATTGTTATTATTGTAATTATTATAATTCACCAACTGGACAATTGGAACAATAAACTCTTGGAATTTAAATTAAGTATGAAATGGGGATGGATGTTTGGGGTGCTTTATAATTTCCTTTCTCCATCTCTCTCAGTGGCCTCTTGCTCTCAAATAGCAGTGGTAATTCTTCTTGGATCATTAACCTAAAAGAGTCTCAGGAATGCTTTGTCACTATTGCTACTGAAATATAACTACTCAATATGAGTGGGAGATAATGGGTCTGGATATGTTGGCCACATACATACCAGTGGAAGCTAGGCCTGGGTAGGAACCCTGAAAAACGCTTTACAAGGAAGTTCAGTATCTTTGAATTACAATAACTTTCAGGAATTCTCATGCCATTCAGAATGTAGACAAGGGCTAATAACCAAACTGAGGTCTCTCCCTGACCACTGATGGCTGGTTCCAGGTTCTGCAGGGTGCCCTGCCTTGCAAAGCTCTGATCAGTGCTCTGGTTTCCCACATTTTCCCACATCAGTGCTCTGTTGGCCCACATTTGCCTTTCTATATAACTGGATGAAGACCCCATTACTGACTATTAATCAGAACACTACCTCTACATGCCTGGCTAGGGTAGAAGCTATTTCTCATAGTCAGTTCCTCCAATTCCAGACATAGAAAAATCACAACATTCTATTTTCCCAGAAGGAATGAAGTCCGTCTCAGCCAACTGCTCTTGATATCTGTCTCCATCTGTATTAGTCTGTTTTCACACTGCCATAAAGAACTTCCCTGAGACTAGGTAATTTATAAAGAAAGAGGTTTAATTGACTCACAGTTCCGCATGGCTAGGGAGGCCTCAGGAAACTTACAATCATGGCAGAAGGGAAAGCAGGCACATCTTACTTGGCAGCAGGCCAGAGAGAGAAAGAGCGAGTGAAGGGCAAAGAATCCCTTATAAAACCGTCAGATCTTGTGAGAACTTACTCACTATCATGAGAAGAGCATGGGGGAAACCGCTCCCATGCTTCAATTACCTCCCACCAGGTCCCTCCCTTGACATGTAGGGATTACAATTTGAGATGAGATTTGGGTGGGGACATAGAGCCAAACTATATCACTATTTTTTGGGTACCTTCCATTTCTTTCAGCAAAGTTTGATTTTTATGGGGCTTTAACATAGGGTTCCTTTTTGGGTGTTCCACCAAATTACTATGACATTACAGTAATATAAACTGAGAAAACAGATGAGCAATAGACAGAAGAGTTTGTTATGTTTTGTCTTTTTTTTTTTTGAGATGGGGTCTCACTCTGTCACCCAGGCTAGAGTGCAGTGGTGCGATCACAGCTCTCTGCAACCTCCACTTCCCAGGCTCAAGTGATCCTCCCACCTCAGCCTCTTGAGTAGCTGGGACCACAGGCATGCGGCACCACACCCGACTAATTTTTGTGGTTTTGGTAGAGATAGGGTTTTGCCATGTTGCCCAGGCTGGCCTCGAACTCCTGAGCTCAAGCAATCCACTTGCCTTGACCTCCCAAAGTGCTAGGTTTATTTATTTTTTAAGACATTTTAAAATAATTTCAGTCGAATACATTTTAGAAGAAGATCTTAAACCGACAAGGCATGCCTGGATCTTTTTTATCCAAAATTGCGTAAAACCTCATTTCTTTTCACTGCACAATTATTTTCAGTGTGCATAATATTCATCCCTAAAAACATTATACTGATATATGTAATATTGCTATAGAATGCTGTATATTCAACTTAAGAAAACATACAATTGCATTTGTGAACTAAATAACACGTTACTAACAGTTCATTTTCACTTTTTTTTTTTTTTTTGAGATGGAGTTTCACCTTGTTGCCCAGGCTGGAGTGCAATGGTGTGATCTCAGCTCACCAGAACCTCCGCCTCCTGGGTTCAAGCGATTCTCCTGCCTCAGCCACCCAAGTAGCTGGGATTACAGGCATGCACCACCATGCCTGGCAAATTTTGTATTTTTAGTAGAGACAGGGTTTCCCCATGTTGGTCAGGCTGGTCTCAAACTCCTGACCTCAGTTGATCCGCTTGCCTTGGCCTCTCAAAGTCCTGGGATTACAGGTGTGAGCCACCACACCCAGCCTATTTTCACTTATTTTTATCTTTGTCTTGTGGGTTGACTTGTCCTGCATCTATTTAGCCCAGTAAATGTTGCTGTTCTACTTTTCCTGGCTTCATAATCCACTTTTAGGTTCTAGCTGCATCTCAAATAAATATTGGCAAAGCAATTCAAATCCTTAAAATGCCTCAGCAGATTGATGCATTCTAAGCTGGAGAAAAACAAAAACAGAATCATACATCATGTTTATCAGCCTTTGCCATAGGGTTCTTTGATTATAATGAATTCAATGAGTCAAACAACTTTTTCCATGTCTCTCTCTCACTCTGAAATCTTTGGCTAAATAAACGTGATGTTTAATATCTTGCAAGTATATTTGCATGTGATGGTGGTTTCCTGTGTAATTAAAACAATGGGGAAAATGAGCTTATATATTGGCTCTGACAGAACATATTATGGTGGTAAATTTGAAGGAAGCTGAAGGGCAAACATAGCTGTTGACTTGGCAAATTGTCATGACTAAGAAGGTATTCTGGGACCCATACTCAATAAAAAAACAAGTTAATAAGCCACTCTCAGCCTAGATTTTCTTCTTTGGAGGACTTGGCCGCCAGTGTCATTTGCTAATATCAACCAAGAAAACCTTTATAGGTCTGTTCTTATCAGAGCCTTCCTTTCATGAACAGTCAGGTCAGTCAACTCATCTTCTTTTCTCAACAATTTAGTGACATCAGAAGGACTCAAAGACAAAGCAAAAAGAAAGCCAGAGTTACAGTGTTTTAGATAAGCTAGAGCATTTATTGTTTCACCGTAGCGGTGGCTGATGCAGAAATATGTGCATTTATTGTTTTACCGTAGCGGTGGCTGATGCAGAAGTATGTAGCTAGTATCTTTAAAATTCTGGTTGATTCCCTTTCTGGTTGGTTGCATACCTTTCCCAATGTAACTTCTCAGTGGGAGTAAATGATGTTCATCGAGACCAAAGATGCAAGATATCATTTGTTTCCTTCCCACATATGTGTTTGTCTTTGTTTTGCAAGATTTTCTTTCTATATCTGTCCCTCAATTTAAAAGGCAAATTCCTTAAAAATCCATGGACAATTTCAGGTGTATAGCGCATGTTTCAATTGCCCCAGAGGATAATGTTGAAGTTGCTCTGCAGAGGGGTGCAAGAGAAAGGGGGGTGTAATCCAATATAATAGTAAAAGCTGATGAGCATTGCCATTTCAGGAAACTCTGCCACATAACTTGGCAGTTTGAAAATCTAGTCAACCTTTTTATAGGGAGGTCATTAAATTCCAGTATTTCATACATATTGTGCTTCAAAGCAGGCAGGTATTCGTTATTTGTACTTCATTTTGTTTTATTAAAATAAATGCTTCAGAATACCTTATGCAAAACAAAATCCAAATACATTTTTAAAAACACATGTATACTTTGCTTCTAAACTAGAAAAAACCATATTGCTGGTTTAGGTGACAATTCAATAGGAAGTGAAATTTTTTAATCTAATAAATTTTAAAAAAGCTGAGAGTTTACTAGTTTCATATGTATTTTGCCACTAAGTCCCTCTTCATTAAGGATATTTATTGCAAAATAATCATCTTTAGAAAAAGGAGTTAGATGTCTTGATTTTGAAACTGAACAATAACATGAAACTGAATAACATGCATAATCTTTACATTTAGAAACAAATTGCTATAATTGCCTCTTGAACAACAAATAAGCAAAAATAAATATTAAAATTAAAATGTTATAATATTTCTTTTAAAATTATTTTCCTTTTTTTGAGACAGTCTCACTCTGTCACCCAGGCTAGAGTGCAGTGACATGGTTATGGCTCACTACAGCCTGGACCTCCTGGGCTCAAGTGATCCTCCTGCCTCAGCCTCCCAAAATGTTGAGATTAGAGGCCTGAGCTACCGTGCCTGGCCTTGTAATATTTTTTAAAAAACCTCTTCTTAAACCAGGAAAAGAAAAAGATATGCATCATAATTCAGAATGCAATGTGTCAAATGACTTAATTTTATTTGATTTGCAGCAGAAAAATGTAATTTCTTATTTGAGATTCTTTGATGTTGCCATTTCACTTTTGCCTTCCTTGTTGGCTAATTGCTGGGAACTATTTCCTGGAAAAGTATCTGATCCATTGAGGAAAGAATATGACCATCTTTAGTGGAAATTAAAAAGTAATGTAGACAAATATTCATAGAAGACACAAGTGTGACCCTAAAGTTAGTATTTGAATTTTGTTCTCCTATTTCTGATTTTATTGACCCAAAATATCAAGCTAGGTTTATCCATGTTTGGGCGTAGCATTTTAATTACTTAGCTAAAGAAAAGATGGAATTGAATTTCAAATGTAAAGCAGTAGGGAAAAAAAAGAGAGATTTCTCTTTAGGTTTTCAAAAATGTATTTCTTGGAGCTTCTTGGTTTTGGCAGAATGAGCAAAAACAGGACTGAGAGGATTGAACTAACTATTCTTGTCATTGAATGTGGGAGTTATTTCTGTTTGCTTCCTCTACAAAATCAGTTTCTCCAACCACATCTTGAGAAGTTCTCCTTTGCACAACATGTTTGACAAATTGCCAGGCAAAGACATTGAAGAATCTCGGCTTCATCCTACAACCTTTTTCTTCATCTCAGAACCTTCAACCTACAACCTTTTTCTTCATCTCAGAACACATCTTAGAAGATATGAGTCTCCAAAATAGCAGAGGGGAATGTTTTACTTAAAGAATGTGTGTGAGATCACTGTACATAAAGTTATTCACATGATAATGGATACAGAGCTCCATTGATTAAAAACCTTAGGAATTTTCTCATATATTTAAATGTCTGATAAGTTATTTTCTTTATTTGGGTGACCAGAATGCACACAAATGGTTGCATAATTTATGTAGATATATGCAAAAGCTCTGCCAACAGGTACTTGTGGGAGAATCAAAGTCTGCTGTATCCATGCATTCCTTTTACTTCCACCTCCACTTCTTTCTTTTTTTTTTTTTTCTTTTGGAGACGGAGTCTCACTCTGTCGCCCAGGCTGGAGTGCAGTGGCACAATCTCGGCTCAATGCAACCTCCACCTCCCGGGTTCAAGCAATTCTCCTGCCTCCGCCTCCCAAGTAGCTGGGACAACAGGCCCACACTGCCACACCCAGCTAATTTTTTGTATTTTAGTAGAGACAGGTTTTCACCGTGCTGCCCAGGCTGGTCTCCCAAAGTGCTAGGATTACGGGCATGAGCCACCGTGCCCGGCCTCACCTCCACTTCTTAAGAAGTACTCTATGCTCTAAGTTCATTATTTTCTCCCACTGGGCTCACTTTGCTATTGTACTTCTACTCAGTTAGTGCTCCCGTTTGTATTATCTGCCTCCTTATTCTTCTTGTAACCGAAGCATTCTCTCTGTAGGTCCCAAATAAAGTCCAGGGACTAGCAGACACTTTCCTTTTCAGGACACAATATGTTATCTCATCCCTGGAATACTTAGGATACATCGCACACTCTGTGCATGGTGTGTGTGTGTGTGTGTGTGGTCTGTGTGTGTGTGCTTCTTTGTTATGCATTGTTAATTTCTTTCACTGCAAGTATTTTAAGCTTTTTGAACAAAAAGAACTACATTTCAATAATAGTTATCATCTACTGAACATCTGAGAGTAGCAACAAATGTTAGAGTGAACATTGTAAAATAATTAAAAGGACCAAATTACACTTCCTTACCTGACTTTTTTTTTTTTTTTTTTTTTTTGAGATGGAGTCACTCTGTTGCCCAGCCTGGAGAACAGTGGCATGATACCGGCTCACTGCAGCCTCTGCCTCCTGGGTTCAAGCGATTCTCTTGCCTCAGCCTCCCAAGTATCTGGGATTACAGGCCACGCACCACCATGCCCGGCTAACTTTTTTTGTATTTTTAGCAGAGACAGGGTTTCGCCATTTTTTTCTGTAATATTGGGTAGACATCTGGCCCATTCACATACCTAATGGTAAATGTTATAATGGCAAAAAAAAAATGCTAGTTTCTACAAATATTGTCTCTTTTACTTTTATAGCCAGAGAATCACTTTCTTATAGTTAGATATGGTATTGTAACTAGTTCTGGCTAATGGAATGTAAGCAAAGTGTTATGTGCAACATTTGTTCAAAGGTTTAGGGCAAGATCTTCATCCTTTCCAAAAGAAGCCTTATGGCTGGGGTGCAATCAATCATTTCAGACCAGAAATGAACCTGGGATCCACCTGGCTTCATATCATCAGCCATGGACGATGTCGTTTGAGAAAAGGATTGTTAAAAATTAATCATAGAAACAAACAAAATTTTATTCTATTTTGTTTAAGCCACTGTTAGTTTGGGTTTCTGAGATTCACTGCTGAATGTTACTCTGATACCTCCACTTCAACATATGATGTGTAATTCCCAGTTTACCTGGGACAGTCCTGAATTGCAGTGATGTCTTGTAATTTTTCTGCCACTTCCCGGGACCCTCAAAAGTACCTGGCTTAGGTGATATGTTATATAGTGATGCTTCTTAATTCTCTAGACTCCGAATGTTATTAACCACAGCAACATTTACGGAAGTAACATTTTTCCTAGGAGTTTAAATGTCAAACAGCTAAAGACGAAGTTACTCTGGGTCAGACATGCCTGGAAGAGCTACGGTTCTCCCTAATACGTACAGACCACAAACTAGGCCTGAACTGATATCTATATATGCGTGTGTTGGTGGGGGTGGGGGGATGATATCTATTCATTTGCTTATTTTTTTTTTACACTGGATAGGAATTTCTAACAATTATAATATGATATTGTTCTTAGAGCTAAACATAATGATAAATGTAAGGGAGACATAAGGAAGATCCCACCATATAGTTTTTGTTTGTTTGTTTGTTTGAGACAGAGTCTCACTCTGTTGCATAGGCTGGAGTGCAATGGTGCGATTTGGGCTCACTGCAGCCTCTGCCTCCCAGGTTCAAGCAATTCTCCTGTCTCGGTCTCCCGAATAGCTGGGATTACAGGTGCACACCGCCCTGCCCAAATAATGTTTTGTATTTTTAGTAGAGCTAGGGGCTTCACCATGTTCCCCAGGCTGGTCTTGAACTCCTGAGCTCAGGCAATCCACCCGCCTTGACCTCCAAAAGTGCTAGTAATACAAGCATGAGCCACCACATCTGGCCCCTAGTGTATGGTTTTAAAGACTCCTTTTCAACTGTCAGAGGTGTTTGAACCAGAGCAACTCCATCTTGAGTAGGGGCTAGGTAAAATGAGGCGGAAATCTACTAGGCTGCATTCCTAGATGCCTAGGCATTCTAAATCACAGATGGGATAGGAGGTCGGCACAAGATACAGGTCATAAAGACCTTGCTGATAAAACAAGTTGCAATTAAGAAGCTGGCTAAAACCCACCAAAACCAAAATGGTCACAAGAGTGACCTCTGGCCATCCTCACTGCTACACTCCCACCAGCGCCATGACAGTTTACAAATACCATGGCAACATCAGGAAGTTACCCTATATGGTCTAAAAAGGGGAAGCATGAATAATCCACCCCTTGTTTAGCATGTCATCAAGGAATAACCATAAAAATAAGCAACCAGCAGCCCTTGGATCTGCTCTTGTCTATGGAGTAGCCATTCTTTTATTCCTTTACTTTCTTAATAAACTTGCTTTCACTTTACTCTGTGGATTCTCCCTGAATTCGTCTTTCTTGAGCGAGAGCCAAGAACCCTCTCTTGGGGTCTGGATTGGGACCCCTTTCCTGTAACAATTGTGTCCTATTACGTTCAGCCAATTTAGCAAATTGATTTATGATTCTTACATATCCATAGGATAAGTACGTGGATTATCTTCATTTTATTACCGATGAGAAAATGGACACTTAAAGAAGTTCAGTGACTTTCCAGGGTTACATACCATCTGACTAAATGGCAAAACTGAAATCAAGCCCAAATTCACTCTACCTCCTCTCACAAATTTTGGAAACATTTAATCCAATCTTTAAATCAACAGAGGATCAAACTGAGGTGCAGGGATTGCTGAAATAGACAAGGAGTAAGAAAGTTTGCCTTGTTAGAGCCAAATGATGAGCTTCTGGCCTTTCGAAAAGTTTAGTTGTAAAATAGTCCCTTTGAGTAGGAAGGAAGACACATTTTTATTTAGTTTTATGTAAATGGTGCGAGACAAATTCAGCCTTGCCTAAGGCAACTGAAAAACCATCTTTGAGTGAATTATTCCTTTGAAGCTTTATCTTCAAAAGGCACTGCTACTCTTTAACTTTGGCAGGAAAGGGAACACCTGCAGCACCGTTGCATAAATTGGCTTCGTTGGACCTCCTTCATCAGCCAGAGCTGGAGACCTACGTGGGTTATAATGTCTGGACAGGGCAAGGTGGTGGCCTGAGTAGTCTGAAGTCTGTGTTATCCTAGTAATGGTTCCCTACTTAGGGTATTTCTAACTATGAATCAGGCGTTCAGGAGAAAGATTACTAACTGGAAATATTGAGGGACGGGGAGACAAGATGTGAGCCTACAGCATGGCTTTCCTTCCAATGTGTATGGTACATAGGATGCCCATGTGCGGGTTCAAATGTGCTGAGATGTTGATTCGCTCAGCCCTTGGGATGGATCTTGCAATGAGACTTACTCAGTCTTATTTGTTTTTCCTGAGTACAGGGTACCATGTAGCCAAAATCATTTGCTTGTTACCCTGGGATATCATGGGGAGCCCTGGCCTAGGGCATCTAGAACTACATGGAGCTAGCAGGTGGAGGACTGAAAGAATTCTCTGAACTGAAGAGCATGTGATTTGGCATTTTTAAACATAGTTTCTGTAAATATAGATGGAGTCTTCCGTGCACATATAAGGCATATCCTGTGGATCTAAAGGGGTAACTATGTGATTTGATAATGAAAGGGGATGTGATACACAAAGCAGAGAAATACGGGGCCAAGTCCACCTTGGGAAAACAGGAACACATGTCCACACTAAGTACGCATCCTCTCTCATCTCACAACTCTCATCCCAGTCAGAGTTGTCTGAATGGACAGGAGTACTGGCAAACATTTTCTATGATGAAGATTTTTTTTTCCCATGATCGCTAATATTTTATGCCTCAATCCCCCATTCCTCCCTACCCCAACAAACCAAGTCCTTCATGATGTTTCCATGGCTCTTGCAGTTCCTAGACAATCTATTTGGCTTCCCCATCCAAGATTTTTGGAGAGAACACTGGAATATAGGATAGCATGCACAAGTTAGTCAAGAAAGTCAATAGGAAGTGATGTTTATAGCTGTGATAAGATGTCCTTTTAGGCCACTTCAGCTTTGCACATGGACCTGCACTGTGTGTATTTCATAGAACAGCTAGGTAGCATTTCCTATGTAGTGTCTAACACATGTTGGATGTCAGGGTGGGTTGAAATGCTTTGGATCACTATTTCTCAGATTATGATCTGTAGACTACCATCTTCTAGGGCTAATACATTAAATATCTTTAAAAAATTGGAGTTATATGTTTAAGTAATGGTGGGGATTAATTCTAGGGATAGAAAATTGTAGGGATAAATATTCAAGACTAAGTAGCTGAGAGACACAATGAAGAACAGAATTTTTTTCTTTATTTTTTTAAATTACACTAAGTTTTGTGTGTTGGCTTCTCTACATTTCCCTCATGGTTACTAGATGATTGCTATGTCTCTATGACTGCATCTTCCTTCCAGAGAGGAGAAAAGATGAAGTAAAAAGGGGTTAAGAGTCATATTAGTGGAGTCTTTCCCTTTTAGGAGAAAAACAAAAAACATTCCTAGGAACTTTCCTCTGAAATCGCACTAGACAGGATTTAGTCACATGGCTACCATCAATACATCCTTGGAAAAGGGTAACAAGATTGCCAGAACTAGTCATGGCCAGGGTGACCACTTGCCTATAAAAGATTTCTGTTTCTTTTTCATGGTGTAGAATGGTTGCTAAGAAGGCACATTTCCAAGCCTTTCTTGAATCTAGGTAGAGCCATGTGACTAGGTGCTGCCAAAAGAATATGCATGGTAGTTATTGGGTCCTCCAGGCTGAAGCAGTCAATGAGTGGGTGTCCCCTTTTTCTTTGTTTTCTCTCTCTCTCTGTATCTCACTCTGTGTGTGTGTGTGTGTGTGTGTGTGTGTGTGTGTGTGTGTGTGTATGGAAGCTGGAAGAAAGCTGAGGCCAGGGGAGAAGGTGGAGAGCCATAAGATGTTCATGAACATTACCTGACAAGTACCCCCTTTTGTTGTTATGTGAAGAGTAAGTGAATTTTTTATTTTGTTAATTCAAGGAGACTTTAGGGGTCCATCTGTTATAGTAGCTACCCTTACCCTAAATGGTACCCTGGTTTAGGCCAATCATGATTCATCCTCTGAAAGTAGAGTGACAGGGCCTATTTTCTTTAAGTTCTTGATGTCTCCCTGCTCTTGACCTATTAATTGAGCCTCTGTTGCCAGGTATAGATATTATAACTATAATAGAAAGTGTCTCCCACAGTACATCATAACCATGTTTGTATGCCTGTTGAATACAGAGCCCTTAACTCTTCCCCAGGGTTACTGAATTAGGCTCAGCTGTCTACATATTTAAAAGTACTCTAAATGATTCTAATGTACCCTGAATTTGGACACAACTGCTCCATAAGGTGTCATGGAGCAGCAACCCATGTGTCATCAATGTACTGTCCTCCTCCAGAGCATTGATGTGCTGAGAAGTAGAAGGTATTAGAGGCAGAAGCCATCATTCCTTACAAGGGAGAATGGGAGTAGTGGGTGTTGATGCCAACAGCAGATACAGGGATGATGTCCACCATAACCGGGATAACGTCATAATAATGTAACATAGTAAATATAATTTAAGACAGGAAGAAAATAAGACAGGAAGAAGCCTGTCAAGTCACTCAAGCTCCTCTTTGCCCCAAAACAGTTGCCTGTGACACTTTACCAAAGCGTTTTACTTAAAGGTTTTAAAGTAACATAGACCCGCAACACCACCTTGCATGCCATATTTGAGCTTTTTAAAGCGCCCATTGCCTAGTAAGGGTACATGAATTTGGTAAGGCATGGATCTGCTAGACACAGGCATTCAACGCTCTGGAGGAGATTATATGAAACTAAAGTTGAGAGTCACTTTTGAGTGATGTAGCGACGCAAATAAGAATTTTCAAGTCTGTCAAAATGTAGGCTGCTAAGCTTGACCTGGGGCGCTAAGTCTGAAGGGTTAACAGAGAAGTGATGAGCCAGTGTAAAGCTGTATACACACAGGCACACACACACACAGGAACTGGGTGAGAATGTTCATAAAGCAACAGGGAAATGTGGTTAGTCAGCCCCTGGCAAAATGGCTTTACAAATGCTTTCCCTGAGTTTTAGGTAGAGGAATGTCTTGTTGGTATAAGCATACAAACTAAAGAGCTCCGAAATAATTCACTATTGCCTTGAACTTTAGGTGACCCAAATCAAGGAATAAGGGATAGCTTAATTTAATGAAAGTAGAAGGTAAAAAAACAAAACAAAACAAAAAAAACGTTCAATCTATTTGGTAAGAAAACTCTTTGGCAAACAGCAGACATGATGCTGCTGATGGAATCTTTAAAAGAGGTAGTGGATTTGGTGAAGGACTTGTGTTCGGCCTGGAAGGGCTGGGCGAGAAGAACACGAAAAAGGCTCCATTGAATAGCGGAGGGTTCCACCTTTCAAGCGTGCTTAGGAAGATTGAGTTAGTGGCTGAAACATAAATTTAAGCCCTTTGAAATGTAATATCCTACGCCCTCTGGTGGTTACATGTTTAAAAAATCGTGCTAAAGAAAACAGATTGAAGAAATCACAGAATGCCAATTACAGGAGTAACTGGGATCTTAAGTGTCATTTGTCGGAGCTGTATTCAAGACGCCCTGATCGTTAGTTAAAAGTGTCAGCCCCTGAACGAGAAAGAAAAAAAAAGCCTTATTTAATCAGTTTTGCAAATGGTTGAGAAGTCGACTTTCTCCCGGTTTTTCTCCATCACTTTTCAGGAACTTTGCCACTATGCCTCTGTCATCAGAATACTTCCGAGATTTGGAAGATAGTGACTCCACTTGGGATGGCTCTGAGGTCCTGCTCCTTCTCGGTAGTGTGATAGAAAAGTCTTTTGCCACTTGAAGGGGAATTTCTAAAAGAAACTTCAAACCACACAATTACTTTAAAAGGGTGATCACACAGTAATACATTGAATGATGCCTGGCCAGGATCTAACCAACTTGTCTGTTTCCCTCTTTGTTGTGTCTGGGAGACAGAAAAAGAGCCTGGCCATTCTCATGGCAAACTGTCATTAAATTATATCAAGTGTAAATAGTTGTGACTGACAGCGTTAACAAAGAACAGGAATCCAGGAACAAAAGGGTACTTCAGTGAAGATTAGATGTTCCTTAAGCAACAGATTTTAAGGACCTAGATTCCATAAAATTAGAGTTCTGATGAAGTCTCTGATGAAGTCTTATAGATATATGTGTATGACATATGCAGGAGGACTTAGAAAAAAATTTCAGAGAAAAATTGAATTAAAGATAAAAATTAAAAATACAAGCTTTGTCAACCTAAGCTTCCTCAAGTTCAGGACACTTTTGTAAGTGATGATACCTGCTATTTAGTCCACCTCTAAAAAACGGATGGTCCTTGGAATTTAACCATGTCAATGCAGTGTTTTTTCCATATTAGCTGAAGAAAAATGGGTACCTTAAATTTTTTGTTTTAGGATCAGAAAACAAAAAGAAGTCAGAAGGATCCAGATTAGGACTGTAACATGGATACTTAATGATTTCCCATTAAAACTCTCATAAAATTGTCCTTGTTTATTAGAGGGATGAGCAGGAGCATTGTCATGGTGGAGAAGCACTCTTTGGTGAAGCTTTCCTGTGTGTTTTTCTGCTAAAGCTTTGGCTTTCTCATAACACTCTTATCATAAGCAGATGTTATTATTCTTCGGCCCTCCAGCAAATCAACAAACAAAATGCCTCAAGCATCTCAAAAAACTGTTGTCATGATCTTTGCTCTTGGTTGGTCTACTTTGGCTATGACTGGACCACTTCTACTTCTTGGTAGCCATTATTTTGATTGTGCTTTGACAGCAGGACACACTAATAAAGCCATGTTTCCTCTCCTGTTACAATTCTTCGAAGAAATACTTCAGGATCTTGATCCTGTTTGTTTAAAATTTTCATTGAAAGCTCTGTTCTTGTCTGCAGCTGATTCGTGCACAACAGTTTTGGTACCTATCAAGGGGAAAGTTTACTCACCTTTAATTTTTCAGTCAAAATTGTGTGGCTAACGCCTGTAATCCCAGCACTTTGGGAGGCCTAGGCGGGTGGATCACCTGAGGTCAGGAGTTTGAGACCAGCCTGCCCAACATGGCCAAACCCCATCTCTACTAAAAATACAAAAAATTATCAGGGTGGATGTGGTGGTGGGCGCCTATAATCCCAGCTACTCGGGAGTCTGAGGCAGGAGAAGCCCTTGAACCAGGGAGGCAGAGGTTGCAGTGAGCTGAGATTGCACTCCAGCCTGGGCGACAAGAGCGAAACTCCGTCTCAAAGAAAAAAAAAAAAAAAAAGAAAAGAAAGAAAAAAATTGTGTAAACTAAACGAATTGAAGTATCTATTGTGTTGGCTATTGGTTCTGCTATTAATTGTTGGTTCTCTTCAATTAAGGCATAAACAAAATTAATTTTTTTCTTGCAAACTGATGTCGATGGTCTGCTGCTATGGGCTCATCTTCAACATCATCTCATTGACAATTTAAAATGAGTTACTCATTTATAAATTAATGATTTATTTGGGACATTGTTTCCATAAGCTTTTCATAAAGTAACAATGATTTTGCCATTCTTTCACCCAAGCTTTACCGTAAATTTGATGTTTGTTCTTGCTTCAATTTTGGAAGAATTCATATTGCTTTGATAGGGAATCATTTCAAACTCATGTTTTGTAATTCTTAGTGCCTCAAATTAGATCCTGTTCAGTCATGTTGTAACAAATTGGTAAAAGTTTATTTGGTGCAAAATTTTTTTTGAAATCTATACATAGGTTTTGCAAAATAAACATTTTCCATAAAGCTTCTGACAACTGCTTATTTATAGCTAGATCTTTATTTAGCTAGATATGTAAAGCTAGAATATACATTCATACAATGCAAACAGCATAATATATATTTAACAAATATTTATGAATAAATCAAAGGAGGAGAAATCTGAAAAGGTCTTATAGTTTGTGCCTAGATTTTTCTGAAAATTCATTTTCTAACAAATCATATGATGATTTTGATTTGGTGGCAGGAAGAGTGGTGGGTGGGTTGGAGGATGTTAAATTGGAGCAAATTTAGATTCAGAGTAAAATAAAAGGTATCTTTAAAACATTTTTTATTTTTTAAATTTGTTTGTATTTTCTATTTTCATTTTTCTCTACATTTTAAATAAGAAAGTTTGTATTATGCAAATCCTGGGAACTGTGTTAAGTTGAATTATCACTATAGAGGTGAATGGTTCCGTAAACTACAGTTAGTGGAACCTTGTTAAAAACACCCTAATATTCTAAAATGACTTTGAAATGTGATCTGAAAACCCTGTCATATTCCAGTTTGAAAATGTAGAAATCTAAAACCAATTATAATAGAGAAAAAAATTTAAGTGAATGTGATTTTGTGTCTTGTTAGGAGTCCCTTTACTTTCCTGTGTACAGTTGGCTTTCCTATATGAAAGCACTTGCATTTGATGGCCCGTTCATAAGGAAAACCTTTGATTGCAACCTTTTGGAATTCGTTATGTTTATTTTCAGCTGGACGTCAATTTAACTGACCATTGTATTTGGCTTCCAGTTATGAAATGAAGGGATCTCTAGGTTACAAATGCTAATAATTATATCTGAAGCAGCTTTAACCCCTGGCAGTCCAGCATATATTCACTGAGGCACTAGTATTTCTCTTGAGTTAAAAGAAAAAGAAAAAGAAAAAAGAATGAAGAAAAAGAAGGAAGGAAAGAAGAGAGATGGAGGGAGGGAATGAGTGAGGAGAGAAAGGAGGGAGAGAGGGAGAAAGGGATATTTAGCAGATCTGTAGATTTCTCTTAAAAAGAAACACTTAAACAATGTACTTTCACATATTTGTCCAGTGCAGTTACTGGTATATAACTGGTTCATAATAATGATTTTTAATTAAACTCTTGATCCCAGTGCAAAAAAATAAATATGCCCAGAAAATAAAAATATAAAAGCCTCACCAAAACTTTAATAACTTTAATAAACTTTTATTATTTTAACTGACATATAATTGTACAGATTTATGGGGACCAGTGTGATATTTTGATACATGTATGCAATGTGTAATGATCAAAACAGGGTAATTAGCAAATCCAAACCTTAAATACTTATTATCTCTTTGTGTTGAGAACATTCAAAATCCTCTCTTCTGGTTGCTAAAAAAAAAGAATAAATTGTTAACTACAGTCACCTTACAAATGCTGTAAAACACTGGAACTTATTCCTTCTATCTTGCTGTAATTTTGTATTTGTTAAACGTCTCCTTATCCCTGCCCACTTTTCATCCTCTAGTAACCACTATTCTACTCTCTACTTCTATGAGATTGACATTTTAGCTTCCATATATGAGTGAGAACATGCAGTGTTTATCTTTCTGAACCTGGCTTATTTCACTTAACACAGTGTCCTACAGATTCATCCATATTGCCACTAATGATAGAATGTTATTCTTTTTTAATGACTGAATATTCCATTCTATATTATAATTATATATAATGGAGTAATATGTATTTATAATATAGTTGTTTATATATATATATGTGTGTGTATATATGTATGTATAGCCATTATGGAAAATAATACAATTATATATGTATATATAAAATCACATCTATATATAAAAGCTTTTTCTTTGTTCAGTCTTGTAGATTATATGTATCCAGGACTTTATCTATGTCCTTTAGATTTTCTAATTTGTTATTGTACAGATATATGTATAGACACACACACATATATACATATATATATATATAAACATTTTCCTTATCCATTCACCTGTAGATGGGCATTTAGGTCAATTCCATATCTTGGCTATTGTAAATAGTGCTGCCATAAACATTAGAAGCCTTGTCTTCAGGTTCAGAAACTCTTCTTTTTCATTTAGTCTCTTGTTAAAGCTATTGATTGTATTTTTCTGTTTTTCATTATGTTCTTCGGCTCCAAGGTTTTTGTTTAGCTCTTTTAAAGGTATCTATCTCATTGTTGAATTTTTCTTTCAAATCATGAATTTTTTCTTTTTCTTTTTTTTGAGATGGAGTCTCTGTCACTCAGGCTGGAGTATGGTGGCACGATCTCGGCTCACTGCAACCTCTGCCTACCGGGTTCAAGCGATTCTTCTGCCTCAGCCTCCCAAGTAGCTATGACTACAGGCGTGTGCCACCATACCTGGCTAATTTTTGTATTTTTAGTAGAGACAGGGTTTCACCATGTTGGCCAGGCTGGTCTGGAACTCCTGACCTCAAGTGACCTGCCCACTTCAGCCTCCCAAAGTGCTGGAATTACAGGCGTGAGCTACCACGCCTGACCCAAATCATTTTTTTTTTCTCTATTGTCTATCTGTGTTCTCTTGTATCTTGTATAGTTTCCTTAAGATTATTCTTTTGAATTATTTTTCTGGCATTTCATAAATTTTCTTTCCTTTGGGGTCTGTCACTAGAGAATTATTATGTTTCTTTGAAGCTGTCATTTTTTTTTTTTGCTTGTTTATGTTTCTTATGTCCCTATGTTGATATCTGCACATCTAATGGCACACTTGTCCCTTTCAGTTTTATGGAGTAGCTTTTGTAGGAAAAGACTTATTCCTGTAGATGAGCTCTAGCATATTGGCTGGGTAAGATGCATTGGTTTTGCTTCTGGGTTGACACAGTAATATAGTTTAGTTTTTGTGCAATTTCTTAGGTTATATTTTATGTTAACAAGATGTTTGCAAGTGTCTAAGTGGCCTAGGCTGTGGAAGTTTGTGATCATGGTGGTGTAGCTTTGCCAGCTGGGCCTACTGAGCCTACTGGGCTGATTCTCAGGCCACAGACATGTAAATTCTCATGAGAGTAAGGTCACTGAGATATTTCCCTTACCAGGGGCACAGGCATGCAGATATGCGGCAGGTTATCCAATTCAGAGGAAAGGCCACATTAGATGCATTTGCTAGGCTGTTTCTCTTGCTAAGAACATAAGGATGCAGCAGCTTGGCCCCTGGGGAATGAACTGAGTGCTGGAGGTAGGTGGGCCTGCTACCCTAGCCCAAGGTGTGGGCACATGGTAGGTTGGCCAGCTTGGAGGAAAGTTGAACTTATAAATATTGTGACATCCAAGATTGATTTTTTTTTCAAAGAATTAAAATTAATAGTTCTAACAGTCCACTATGAAGTAAAAACTACCCAAATATTTATTGTCAATAGAATGGATATATAAATTGTTGTCTAATCATACATTCGAGTAATATCCAACAATGGCAGTAAATTATTTGTAATTGTATGCAACAACATGGACGAATCTCAAAACATCATGTTGAGTAAAAGAAGCCAGACTCAAGAGTATACATATTGTATAATACCCCTTATAGAATACACAAAGTTGTGCAAAATTACTCTTTGCTATTAAGGGGAGAAATGGTAGTGACAGAAAGTGATCATGAGACATTTTCTTTGATGCTACTTAAGTATATGCGTTTGAGTATGTGCATACATATTTTAAAGATGGCATCTAAAGTGGTCTTTCTAAAACAAAAATAGAATCATAAAAATCTCATGCCCAAAAAGTTTATACTCTAAAAGGCTCACCATTTCAAACAGATAACATCCCCCTAATCTTTAACATAGCTAACCCAATTTTTCATATCGACTTTTCTGACTTCTCTTGGCTTATCTTTCTTTTTGATTCCTTACCCAAACCTTTATATATTCATGTACACCTCACTAATTATCCACAGTTTTCTTATTATTCATTAAATTCCCCACTTGGTCTCCTTCTTATATGTTCTCCCCAATCTGGTTAGAGATCTCTCCTACTTCCTCCCAAAGCACCATGTGTTTCCTTCAGCTTAGCAGTTACCACATTCCTTGGTAAGTACTAATCAATTTGTATGTTTACCAGACCTCGAACTGTGACGACAAGGACCTTATTTATCCCCACTGTAAAGTCTTGTGCCTGGAATACAACCGAATCTGAATATCTGTTTTCTGTATAACTAATTCTATCATGGATGAGATTTTTATAATTATTAATGTGATGTTTCTTCTTTTGCTATTTTATTTATAAGGCTTTTTGTCTTTATGAATGTACAATTGAGACATCTGTTTGTGTGAGAAAATTAAGATTTATTATATAAAGTATTCATGAAAAATGCTGCATGTTATAATATTAATTCATCTTCTAACATGCAGTATGTGAGTATGTGTGTTTATGCTGTATATGTATTCTTTATGCAGATATAGAAAGTAAGCTCATATTGACTTCCCTCTTTTTTGTCATTATAAGGTTTTATAGGAAACCAAGTGTTTTCTCAAGAAAAAATAGGAATCACCTTAAAAATTAGTTTGAGTTACCCAATTGTATATTAGTTATATTATTTTACTCCGCTACCCATGACGCAGGGTTAAAGACAGAAGGCTAGATAAGTGATTCAAAAAATAAAGATAATAGAATATATATATATAATACATAATATATATATATCTCTCCAAGTTGTACTGTGAGTTTACATATATGACCCACTTACTAATCAATCAATGGAGAAAAGCTATGACATATTTTTAAGGTGACATGTTAGAGGTATTTCATGAATATTCGAGATTTGATAAGACACACGTATTAGGTATTAGCTAAGTATTCCTAATTATTAATGTAAACTAGAATAGAATGTGCATTAGAAAGAGTAGTAGATATATTGTCACAAAAGCTGAGTGCAAAAAGCAACACAAGCAACTTCCAGGGTGATACCGAATATATTATTTCAGGCTTGAGTTCCCTCATCTCTAAAATAAAAGAATTGGAACAACTGATTCATATGTTAGGCTAATATTCTATGCTCTTCCCTGAAATGAAAAACCTCTTTAAAGATTTTTTTAATGTAATGATTTAGCTATAATACTGCCTTTAAAAAGGGATTGACAGAGGAAACACTTGAATTTCAATCTGGCCTTACATGCATTTCTTTTGAAAAATCATTAGAAATGTCTTTAGAAAGGTACTGTGTGTTTTTAAGGGCAACATATTAGTTATTGTAGTTTTTGAGTACGTTTCCATAACACATGTGTTGTGGGGTGTTACCACCACCCCAATCAAAACATAAAATGTTTCCTTCTTCTCATAACCTTTCCTCTCACTACATTTGGTCAATCCTCTTGTACTCTATCACCATGGATTAATTTTATCTATTTTAGAACTTCACATAAATTGATTCATGTAGTATGTTCTCTTTTGTCTCATGCTTCCCTCATTCAAAATAATGTCTTTGAGAATTAGTTCATGTTATTTGCCTATCAGTTGCTTGTATGTTTTTTAATTTTTATTTTTCAACTTAGTAGACTTCATGGTATACATATACCACAATTTATTTCTCCATTCACTTGTTGATAAACATTTAGTTTTTTTCTGATATTTGGTTATTATAAAGAAAAATTCTTGAACAAGTCTTTTTGGGAGACACACATTTTTATTTTTCTAGGCTAAACATCTGAGAGTGGAATTGTTGAGTTATAGACTTAACACGTTTTTAAAATAAAATTTTAAAGTAAAAATAATTTTAAAAAGAAAAGATCTTTCATGAATTTAGTAGTTTATTTCTGAGTGTCATCTACTTCGTTATTTTGGCCTTTTTTTTTTTGATGGGGGAGTGGTGGCTGGAGACTTGCCTAACTTATGGGAATCTGGAATTGCCCTTGGCATTGCATGTGGCAACACAATTGTACAGAAGCTCTTGTGAAAGTTTTTGTTTCCATGAACGATGAGAATTGCCAAAATTGAGAATTATGCACTCCGAGTGAACTTTCACATAGCTTAGGTTGGCATCACCAAGTGAGAAGCCTAGGACTTAAAAAATAAGCTAAAACAAGACAAGAGGTTTTTGTTTCGTTTTTCCTAGAGTATGGCTCAAGGACCACCTGAACGGAAATCCCCTGGGTAGCTGATTAGACACACTTTTTTTTTTTTGTTTTTTTTTTTGAGACGGAGTCTTGCTGTGTCGCCCAGGTTGAGTGCAATGGCATGATTTCAGTTCACTGTAACTTCCACCTCCTGGGTTCAAGCGATTCTCGTGCCTCAGCCTCCCACGTAGCTGGAATTACAGGCACCCGTCACCAAGCCCGGCTAATTTTTGTATTTTTATTTTAGTAGAGATAGGGTTCTGCCATGCTGGCCAGGCTTGCCTGGAACTCCTAAGCTCAGGTGATCTGCTCGCCTCGGCCTCCCAAAGTGCTGGGATCACAGGCATGAGCCACCATGCCCGGCCTAGACGTACTTTTTAACAAGCATCTAAGAGACTCTTACACATAGAGAAATGTAAGAATTGCTAGATCAATCTAAACCAGAGATCCTCTGCTGTGGCTGCACATTTGCATCACCAAGGGAGCTTTCAAAATTGCCATGCCCTTGACATGCCTAAGACCAATTGAGTCAGGATCTCTAGGCATGAACACCAGATATCAGTATTATTTAAGTCTCCCCAAGTAGTTAACAATGAGTAGCCAAGGATGAGATCTTCTGGTCTATTCTATGTCATCCTTAGCACATCTGAGAGCTCCACTGCCTGCATGTCTGATGTTTTGTTGTACAACTACGCCATTCTGACAATATTTCAAAGCATTGAAAGAACATTTATTTCCTTTGTACAAAATGCCTTGAGTAAGCAAGGTTGTCTCAGGTGCATTTGCTGTAATTGCTTGCCTTGGTCTTATTACCTTGTGAAAAATTATACCTCTTTATGCTTTGGGTGGCAAAATTAATTAATAATTAATTTTGTACTTACCTAATAAAATAATGTTGATGTAGAGTCCTCTAAGTAGTCCTCTCACTTAATAATTTTATCTATGTATTGGCATGAATATCTTGGCCGAACTAAAGAAATAAAACCTAAAATATATGCCTCACAAAAATGTGCTTTATTTAAGTAGAATCATTGAATGAGATATCAGCTTTCCTGAAATCATTATAATGTACCTGTAAGTAATGAACTTTCATAATGCGCTTAATCTATAAAAATGATTCTATATGCAGCTTTTCAGGAATGCATGCGTATATTTCAGAAAGTAAAATTCCCCTTTTTTTCGGGGGAAAGACTTACTAAGATATTCCACTTGAATGTATGAAGTACTTGATAAAGTGCATTTCTGCTTTACATGGTTGGAATTCTACTTCGGTGCTAACCTTCCATTTTTTAATTTTGCTAATATAGACCGTATAAAAATTCACCTGCAAGGCAACTTAAAGAACGTTCTTATTTCTTATTTGTAAATGTGGCATCCTTTACCTATCGTGCATACCCTGCAACATCTCCCCCAATTAAATAGATTTTGTTCTTCAATGAAATACAATAGTTTGATGGATTACATTTAGGAAAACACATCAGTCAATATGAACCACCCATTGCCAAAATGCTGATCAAATACCCTTATGATCTCTTTAACAAAGAAAAGCCTTCAGACATAATGTAGGAACCATTGCATCTTTACTTTTTAATGCAATACAATTATTTGTGCCTACCTAAAGGTAATCAGATACAGGTTGCCTTTTGAAGTTTGCAGTAGCTTCATTTTATTCTGAACCAGAAAGTTAGCCACACCAGAGAACACTTTTTTTCCCATTGTCTTCTTCAAATATGGTTTTGATTGCCCATTGACAAAGCCAAGCTAGTGATCAGTATATTGTGATTCTCCTAATTAAAAGCATGCTAACACCTAGAATACAGTAGTTGCCCCTTATCCATGGGGGATATGTTCCAAGATCCCCAGTGGATCCTGAAGCTGTGGGTACTGAACCCTATATATACTCTGTTCTTTTTTCTATACATACACATCTATGACTAAATTTAAGTATAAATTGGAAACAGTAACAGATTAACAACAATCACTAATAATAGAAAAATTATGACAATATTTTGTAATAGAAGTTGTGTGAATGTGGTCTCTCTTTCTCCCAAAATATCTTACTGTAATGTACTCACCTGTTTTCAGACCATGGTTGACTGTGGGTAACTAAAACCATGGAAACTGAAACCAGGGATAAAAGGGGACTACTGTAAACCATTCCCATAGTCCCACACCTCCCATCATAAAGACTTTGCACTCTAAATGAAAAAACTGTTTGATTGGCACAGACCCATCTTTGAGAGAGCCTGGAGAGCCTGGCCACCCTCCCCCCACAATATGTGCCAATGTGCCAGTCATGTCTCTCTGGAATTTCACAGGCCGTAGCCTTTGTTATGTGCCCTTAAAGCAGCCCCTGTCCATCTACCATGCTGTTGGCTCTCTGCCATCCTTTTTAGCACTCTTAAAACAAACTATAATTGGCATTTTCTTGGCTGGGAGTCAATTTATTTTATTGCTACCTTTCCCAGTTGCCTTAACCGTTGGATGTCTTGACAGTTGGCAAATGTAGACTGTGGTTCTGATATGTCACATAAAATCTGTTGGATGAATACTTTCCTCTAGGAAAAAGTGAAAGTGAAATCCCATCCTGGCCCACCCTCTTTCCAAAACAATAAACATTTCCTGGCTTCCACAATTCCCCTAATCATTTAAAGCAGTACAGTTGTTATGGAATGGGCAGCTGAACTTAATGCTTGTCTGGACCATCTGTTCTAGTATTTAGTCTTAAAGAAGATTACTTAAGTGACTACAGTTCATTGCAAAGGGGGTGAGTTCCATCAGGGAAAGTGCTAGGGTACTATGTCATAGAAAAACATAATCCAGAGGCTTTGGAAGGACTATTTTTCACTTATCAATGCTTAACATCCGTGGAAAAAAATAAATTATTTTCCTAGGTACACAAGTAATACACAGACAAACTTGTCTCCAAATTTGTGATTTGTGTTACATTATGGACACAAATGAGATATGGTTGTAAAGAGACACAAATAGTTTTATCGCTTTATTTTCTTGAGACATATTTTTTTAATTATAGAAACATCCTAAGTTCAAAAAGTCAGACAAAGGTCAGACAATTTACACATAATAAATGGCATGAAGTAGATAGGCAAGAAATACTGAGAAAATAGAGGTAAAAATATTTTATTAAGTGAAATTCCTCACATAGCTTTTAACTATGACATTCACTATATTTCTGGGCCAGAGATTTTACAAATAATGAAGTACTTTTGTTGTTTCAACAGACTTTACCACAAGGTTCTGGTTTTGTTTAATGTTAGTGTAGGACAAATTAAGACTGTCCAGTATATAAAAGCTTCAAACTTCAGAATATATAAACACTACAGACATTATGGACCATAGTACTCACTCAGGAAAGTAATTTTTTATGTGATCTCACATCATCCAAATGCATGACTCAGTTCAGTCAAATGCCCAGAATATAAATGGAAGGAAAGCTAGTAGTAACAGTGACAGAGCAAATTGTTATGAGAAGAAATTCCAATTATGAAGCATCCAAAAATGGAAATTTCTGCCTGTTCAAGCAGGAAGTAAATCAAATTTGAAAATATTAGGGAAAAAAAGCCTGGGAGTCTTCAAATGAGATACATACTTTGGATGAGGGATTTGCCAAGATGGCCATTGTGATTCTAGAGTGTTAAACAAATTGTATCTTAAAATTATATAATGTGGACAGTCGTGTGTGGGCAAAGTAACTTAATGAAAGACAAATAGAGTTTCCTTTTTCTTTGTGTCATTGAGAAAATATATATATTTTAAATTTACTTCTAGGAATATTTACTAATTGAAAATAATTCATAAGTGGAGTCAAATAGAGTTGACAATTAATGAATAACCAAGAGTAGACGGAAACAGATTAGTAAAGATAAGCAACTGTGGAATAATCTTATAGTACTTTTGAGTGCTTTTTATTTTGTGAATTAAATTATGTGGTGAAATGAGAAATGATTTAGAGTGTAATCGAAAGAAGAATGTTTGACACCACAGCCAAGGCCCATATTGAGCAGCACGTCAACTACTAGGGCTACACGAGGCAAAGTGGGTTGGCAACCAGGTTCCTCAATAGCTGTCATGCTCCAGAAAAGAGCCACTTCTACAGCAGGTTCCAGAAAAAATAAAGGGGACAGATTAACATAAACATTCAAACAAAGAAAAAAAAAGAACACGTAAGGCACAAACGTTCCCTGCTACTTTCTACTGACATTTTTTATTAACATCCCTTCAGTTTGTTGGAGGAGACAGTGATTTACCTTAAAAACATTTCCTAGCCTCACTTGAGGTTGTAGGTGACCACGTGATTAGGCTTTAGCCAATGAAATATGAATGAGTGTCCCATGAATGAGGGCTTCCAGAAAGCTCCATGAGAGTAGATTTGTGTGAAAAGTTCATTTCGCTCCTCTCTTTTGGGAATAAGGAAGCCAATTTGAAAGCACAAGAAATAGTGAAAGAAGAGCTACAGGGAGCCTGAGTTTTCAATCACCATGTGCTTGCCATACTAGCTTTGGGTGGTCTACTTCTAAACTTAATTTATGTGAGAGAAAAATAAACTTCTAATCTATTTAAGCCATTGTGTTTTAGTTTTCTATTTTTATCAGTTCTAAGCAGTGTCGAACTGATAGAGCACAGACCTGTTATGACATCTATGGCATAGTTTATTTTTCTGTTTGTGAAGAACATCACTTATATAAGGAGAAAACATCTCTTTATAATCCCGTTTACCATGTATGATAGATTTAATAATAATTTATGGAAAATGTAAGAAGAAAGTAATTTTAAGACATCAGGGGAGTTAAAGAGAAGAATGCTTTGAACATTTTACTTTGTCTGATTTTAATTGAACTGAAATGTATTTCCTATATCTTGAAAAACCCTCTCAGTTTCCAATGTGGTCATCTCAGTTTCTTATACAGTAAATCTCTGCCCCCAAAACATTTAAGCAGGATTTTGAGAATCTGTCCCTTGTCTGTAGGACGTTACCGTAGAGAGTCCTCTTCAATGTCTTGGTTCACTCTTTCACTGTTCCTTTTTATTTCATATAATTCATTCATCCTCAAAAAAAGCGCTTAAGCATACTATATAACATACTCAGGATTATGCTAAGTACTATGAAGGAAGCCACAAGAAAACACAAAAAAGCATGCCTATTCAACTTGATGATGTCATGTATCTCTTCTTTGAAGCTTGGGTAGTACTTTATAACATCAAGTAGGAAATAATTTTAACAATTTGAATAGCTCAGTAGCTCAGTCTTAGCTTTTTTTTTTTGAGATGGAGTTTTGCTCTTGTCGCCCAGGTTGGAGTGCAGTAGCGTGATCTCAGCAAACTGCAACCTGTGCCTTCTGGGTTCAAGTGATTCTCCTGCCTCAGCCTCCCAAGTAGCTGGGAATACAGGCGCCTGCCACCGTGTCCCAGTAATTTTTTGTATTTTTAGTAGAGACAGGGTTTCATCATGTTGGCCTGGCTGGTCTTGAACTCCTGACCTCAGGTGATCCACTCACCTTGGAAATTAGAAATGACTCATGGAAAATTCTTTATTTTGTGTCCGAGGAATCAACTGCTGAAATACAGATTAGGTGAAGACTGAATTGAGAAGAGTTCAATTGACCCATGTAACAAATCTGCACATGTATCCCCTGAACCTAAAATAAAAGTAGAAAGAAAAGATAAATAATACCCCCCCCCGAGAATACTAAAAGCCCAAAGTAGACATTTTATTTGACAATCAGCATTATATATAAAAGATTGATTCAATAGCTAAGCAAGAGCAGTGGGGAGCATGTGATAAGAACGACTCACATTTATTGACCCTTTAGTAATGGCTTGACATATTCTGGTTTACCTATATGTATTGCCCATTTAATAATAGACAATAATAATGTCACTGCATCCTGTGCTTGTCAATCAATGTCCAGAGAGTAATACACAATGGTAGGTGACAGTTTTAAGAAGGCTGAGCAACCTATATCTTAGAGAAGAAGGACTGGAATGGGAAAGATTAGGCATCATGGCATTTGAGATCAGTGAAGAAAATGAGTGAGTTCAGAATATTCACAATCGGTGGGCCCAGATCATAACCCAATTCTATTTAATCTAATATGAGCTGCTGATCTTTAAGTACCTACAGACTCCATCAACTTCAAATATCTTTGAGACGTGTAAATCTTCCTCGTCATTGTATTTTGGAAAGTGTTGCCCTGACACTGGCCCAAGTAACCACAGTTATTTTCTAAAAATGGCAAGCATACTTCTCCATAAGGAGTTCCAGGCAAAATATATGACCTAGAATTTTCAAATATACCAAAGAAGATTCCCTTAGACTTTCTGACTTCCAGTATGGGACATTGAATGGATAAGCAAAACAATCTTGTATTACTTTTCTTGATTCATTAGAAAAGCAGCCTTGTGTTTAATATATTTACAGAGGCATAGATTAGGACCATTTGTTTTGGTTCCACCTGTTAAAGTTGATCAATGATCTGTTTTAGCACTCAACCACATACAAGATTTACACTTTCTTTCCATCGGAAAACATTCTTTGAAATCCATACGTTCATTTTAGGATCTTGTGTAAAGTCTCTTTTTGTGCTATTTATAGAAACATAAGTCCAAAGCACTGGATGTTTCAGGCACAAAATAACAATAATAGAAAAAAAATCTAATCCAGTCATTAACACCTTTAGGTGTCCAGTCAGTTAGATTAGCATTTCATTCATATAGGCTGTTTTTAGAGTCTCAAAATTAATCTATGAGTAATAATAATATCCTAAAGACAAACATATATAGATTAACTTTCAAAGTTTTGGCAAGAGAAGACCTCAGAATAATTTTAATCAAGAATATTTCAGTCCATACCCTTTCAGTTTCAGTTATGAACAAAAGAATGCATATACTATGCATACATTTTATCAATATATAATCAATTCAACTATGCAACAATTATTGTACTAAAGTACTGTTGGAATATAATATGATACTTGCCCACAAGGAGGTCCCAACATAGTCAAGGTTAATGAGTAAGTAGGGGATTGAGTTAAGAAGTATTACTGTGGCAAAAACCAAAGCATACAAAATAATGGATACCTATGAAACTAGATTCTTTTTGTCTTCAAAAATGGCTCTAAAGGCAAATCCAGAAAGGAATTCCCAAAATTGTTTGTGAGTTGAGCATTATTGTATAAGCAGAAACGTTTAGGAGGTTTCAACTTAAGATGCTGTTATGCTGTGTATCTAAGAGAAAGTCATTTCTGTTTTCTCAGTCTCATTTTTCTCATTTAAAAAATAAAGAAGAATACATCATCTGGCTGGGCAAGGTGGCTCACACCTATAATCCTGGCACCTTGGGAGGCTGAGGTGGGTGGATCACCTGAAGTCAGGAGTTCGAGACCAGCCTGGCCAAAATGGTGAAACCCTGTCTGTACTAAATATACAAAAATTAGCTGGTCATGGTGGCCCGTGCCTGTAATCCCAGCTACCCTGGAGGCTGAGGCAGCAGAATCACTTGAACCCGGGAGGCAGAGTCTGCAGTGAGCCGAGAGAGTGCCACTTCGCTCCAGCCTGGGCAACACAGTGAGATTCCGTCTCAAAAAAAAAAAAAAAAAAAAAAATCTGATTAACATACTTTTGAACTGTCTTCAGCTAACCTAAACTATGTGGAGATGTGTTTTCTGTGTTAGAAAAAAAATACTCAATGATAAAGACTTATAAAGTATCTTTAAATATAAATAAGTTACTTTTTATGTTGGAATAGTTATTCTACATCTGGGAGTGTGTGTATGCTAATGTGAGCCCTATCAAAGGATGACAATAATTGAGTTCTTTCATTTTGACTCCCTTTCCACCAGGAAATACATCCATGTTCCTGAGTCAGGAGAAGAGTTTTAAAACTATGCATATCTTACTGTGGAGATCTAGTTCATTAAAGAACAGGTAAAGAGCTGAAAATGGAATGGGAAGAAAGCGAAAAAGTATCTGTGTTTTCTATTTAATTTATCCACTGTTAAGCCCATCATTTTCATCTATGTTCTAGTAAGAAGCTGTATAAACGGTCTGAGAAACAAACCAACCCAATGAAATTGATGAGTTCAGTCTCACACAGATATTTTCAGAAATCTTTGATTGTTCTACATTAAAGCACTTTGTCTACTTAACTGGTATAAAACAGTAAATGGTACACAAGAGGGAGTTGATATATATTATTAGTTAACACTTTATAGAAGAAATATTTTTTTCCAGGGCAGCAACCCAGCCTCTGCAGTAAACACCATAAATCAAAGACACCATAATGCTGATCAGAAGCTGTCCTTAAGCCCTGTTGATAAGGCTGAATACTGTAGAGTGGATTAACTTGTTCCACCATTGCTTGTTTTAGCTGTCCCCACTCCATGTTCAAATAGACACTCTCAATTCAAATAGGAGTGAGCAAAAATATATTGTAGATGCAGCCTGTGGAAAAATAACTTTACAGCAGAGTTTCATTTTCAGTAGGACTATTTTTTTCTGGGACCTCTCCATGCACACAATTAAATGAATGCTCCTTGATTAAACATAAAACTTCTGGGAAATGACCTTTTAAATGGCATAATTTTATGTAACAGATATTTTAAAGACAAGTAGGACATTTAGTTCATGATAAAATAGGGACACTTGATGAAACCATCAAATTATAAGATTTTACTATGTAACATTATCTAGATAATTCTTTTTTTTTTTTTTTTTTTTTTTTTTTGAGATGGAGTCTTGCTCTTTCGCCCAGGCTGGAGTGCAGTGGCATGATCTTGACTCACTGTAACCTCCATCTCCTGTGTTCAAGCGATTCTCTGGCCTCAGCCTTGTGAGTCGCTGGAATCACAGGTGCCCGCCACTATACCTGGCTAATTTTTGTATTTTTAGTAGAGACAGGGTTTCACCGTAATGGCCAGGCTGGTCTCAAACTCCTGACTTCAGGTGATCTGCCCGCCTCGGCCTCCCAAAGTGCTGGGATTACAAGCGTGAGCCACTGCACCCAGCCTGATAATTCTTATATGAAACACAGCAACTATCCATTTCATATTGGCCAGACTAATTTTTCCCATTTAAAATGAGTATGTGCTTTCTGAATTTTTCATCTGCACTTCGGTATTATTTTAACTTGTAAATCAGTTTTTGAAGCACTACCATTCCTATCCCATGACTTGGAGTTAAACCACGTGCGCCCTTTTTGGCTAATAATTTACACAGCTAACATTTCAGGTTGAATTTACATGAGTAAAAGGAAAACAGCATTTTTCCATTCTTTTCAAATTCATTCCTGATAATAAAATATTTAAATTCTGGTATTTGACATAATGGGAAAAACAATGTTTTCTGAAATTATAATGGTAGACCTTAGTGCTGATAGCAAATGTGTCCAAAGATTTCACACCATTTCAGACAGACATGTGCATTTATTTGGAAGGCTGAGCTGTTATTAAAAACCCATCTATTGTCATCCATGTCTCAGAAGAGAATGCTAATGGCAATTTTTCCCATATTTTGAAAAAAACTGAAGATGTATCCCTTTTAATGTCCTACCCAATTGCTTGGAAAGGAAGACATCTCTTATTTTTTCCATATTAAAGCTCTTCTCTTGGGGAAAATTAAATATGCATAAATTCCTCAGAATTTTTATTGCTTTTATTCAATCTGTATTCTCAATCAGAAGTCTCCTTGACCTTTGAAATATCTAATGGGTCCTGTCACTCTGGAAATTATAATCGATGCACTATTTATAGCATGTATCTTTTTCAACTATATAAACATGTATCTGTCTCCAAAAGAAAATGCAAAGAATAATACCATCTTACAAATAATTTTTTAACCCCAAATGTTTTATGCAATCTATCATGTGCTGAGTATGGTCTTCTAGGTCAAAATAATGCATTGCTAGTAGGATAATCTATGACAAATATTATAAAATTAATTTGAACAAAACTCTAATTCAGAGCATGATAGCTGGAAAATACAAGAACTCTGTAAGCTACGATGTTCCCAATGTCTCATTTTTCCCTTACACCACACATTTTATATTCAATAGACAAATTAAAAAAGAAATTGGCAGGTATGAGTACATGGCAGTGAATAGAAAGGAAGATATTTAGACCTCTGTGTCTGGCATCTATTTTAAGTCAGATGTGATACCATTTTTTTGCTTAGGCAAATCTCAAAGAGTTTGACTTCATGAAGAATTTTTTTTTTTCAGTTCAGACCTGCAAAAATCTAACTTCTTAAAACAAATCTAAGTTTACTTTTAGTGCTATGCCAGTGGTTTCTTAGATTTAGGATACATAAGATAATATATTTGTCTTAGACAGATTTCACAAACACATTTAACTTCTTGATTTCAGAACTTTGCTGTGAAATAGTATCCTGCAACTATCTGGCATACTAGAATGATTTCCAATTCAATTTAATCAATATTAAATGGGAACTTAATGGGCAGCTCACTAGCGATAATGTATTCTCATAGTGAGAATTTAAATCTTACATATAATTATAAATTATAATTCTTAACCATTTTTGAGAATGAAGAATTATGTCCTTCTCTTTATTACCACCTCTTGCTTCCTAGTTTCCTTCCTTGGCCCACACTAATCTCACTTAATGAGGCTTAACTCTTTCTTCAGTGTTGTATAGTATTTATCGGTCACTCTCATTATACGTAATCTTATTGGCTACAGTCTAGGTAGATGATTATGATTTCCTTTCTTTCAAAATTAAAGGTATCCTAAACCTGATTGCAGTTTGCCTTAACTTTGTTTTCTTAGTAAAAATTAGATTTGCCAAGGTAGTACTAGGTATATTTGAAGCTAAAACTCTGGAAAAAACTGATTCCTATGGTTACTTTTGCCAGAGAGCTGTAGTGATTTGTCTAATATTTCAAAATGATTATAGAAGCAGTTCTAAAGATTATATTTGCTAAGTCTTGGAAACATGCACATTTTTCTTGCACATTGATCCAGTACATAGTAGTCTGGTTCTTTCCCATCACTAGCTTATAATGACGACAAAATAAAATAAAATTATGACCCGTGCACATTTGCTTTCTCACAATGTTTCTGGCATTTTTAGAGAAGTTAATAACTACCATTATCACCAAAGTGCAGCTGACTTCAATTATGTGACAATGTATTTATCAAAATAGTGACTCCTCCTGTGAGAACGCACTACATGAATTCTTGAGTTTGAAAAATAATATACTGAGTTTCCTGGTCAAATAGAATTACTCAAAGTAAAATATGGATGAGAATTTAAAAGTGCATATTTTTAACAAACAAATACATGAGCTATGTGGTTTCATTCCAAGTGTTTCAATAGTTAAACAAAGAGAGTTGTTCAAACATAAACTTATTTGTTTTGAATTTTCTTTCAATTCAAAGTAAAGCAATTTAAAGCAAACATAATTATATATGAAAAATCCTACCAAAAAGGTAGCATAGGCAATAATTTGAATTGCATATTTCCAGTTGCCTAATAAGTTTTCTATGTGAAAAGTATAAAGGAAGTTGAATAGTTTATGCAGAAAAGATAAAGCCATGAATCCCTTCATTCATTTACTGATTCAGTCAATGTTAAGAAAGTATTTATGTGTAAGACACTATTTTCAGTACACAAAAACATGCAAATACACGTAAAACATGACCCCATGCAATGGTGGAGACTGCACCTGGGAACAATTAGAAAAAAAGACACTAAATCTAGCCCAGGTATGAGGAATCAATCAATTCAGGAAACCCTTTGAACCTAAGGTGAATATTGAGTGCATCGTAGTAGACTGTACCTGGAGCTGTCCAGCCTCATGTCAAGGGAAGGCAAGAACACGGAGGACAGCACAAGAAATTGCACTAGGTAAGGAAAATGCTTTCAGAGAAATGTAAGAAGTTCTGTGTTGCTAAAGCTTAAAATATCAGCAAAGATTGGCTAGGAGACTGGGAAGTTAGCTGTGAGGGCCTTACAAAGACGCTAGAAAATACAATTCTTTATGGGAAATTTTAAAGTAAAAAGAAGTTGTAGAAATATAGAAAAAAAAGGATAATGCACTGCTTCTGAATTTCTGAGTGGAGATAGTATAGATTTGAGTTAAACAGAGTGACAAGTCATTCCAGAATTTTTTTAGGTAACCAATAGGAAATTGTTCACAAGTTTAAGATATAAATGCTGCCACATATATTGTTACATCGTTTTATTAATTACTAATTGAAGTCCCTGTTTGGCAGAAAGTATAGACTTTCCTTCTTGAAGTTCACCTTATGGTTACAAGAATTGAACAATAGTGTGTATATGTATGCATGCATCTCTATCTATCCATCTATCTATCTATCTATCTATCTATCTATCTATCTATCTAATCTATCTATCTATCTATCTCTACCTATTTCTTTCCCTCCCTATTTATCTCTTTTTCTCTCTATCACATCATATGTCCAGCAACGCCGATGGTTTTTCTGTCTAAAAACAATCGTTTCTAATTCTAAATGTGGAGTGAAAGCCAAAAGACAGATATCTGTAAAATCCAACCTGTTTATTAGCGCCTTTGCTTCAGTTGATACACTCAGGGCTGCCCTTGAGGATCTATACTCTGGAAGGAGCAGTAAACAGCACTGATGGTCTCGCAGTGTCCCAAAATGAGAGATCTTTTGGTTCATGCTCCAATGGCCATCCTTTTTTTCTAAGCATTCTCCCAACCAGGAGGGAGGGATTCAGAGGAGCTACAACCTGTGCAGAGACCAGCCATGTACTATGGCTTTCAAACACAGCCATATACTATGCAGACACCAGCCACCTATGCTTCGACCTTTGTGTAGATCTTGGAGAACCAGCTCTGAATCCCTCCCTCCTTGTGAGACCTTCATTAAGTACCTTGGCATCATTTTTTCTTCTTTTCTCTACCAGCAGCGAAGTTGAGGCTATTCCTCTAGATTCTCCTAACTAAAAATACTTAGGAAGTCAAAATTGGAATCTCAGTGACATCACTTCCGGGAGGCCCTAAGATCCTCGTGCTCACCTATTCGTGTCCGGGTCAGTGAATACTAAAGGACATCCTAATTTTCAAATGTCTATTTTACACTTCTGTCAGTGTATTTGTTGCTTGGTTGTGAAAATACACAGAAAGCATAAGAATTCTAAAAAGCTACTGACTTTGGCTCAAACTTGATCACCATAACCACTACTAACAATTACAGTAATGAATATAATTTTATTGTTAGTAGTGTGAAGAAGACACAAATTCAGATACAAACAATTTAAAGGAGAAAAGAGATTACATCTTCAAAACTTCTTCACATTTTCCACATAACATCTTCTAATCACAGGAGTGACATCTCAACATATCCAACTCAAAAAAAGGAGTTATACAGGATATTATACATTAACATTACAGGGGGAGTATATTAGAAGCTCTCTTAGAATTCTGCCTACTGCAATATCTAAATCATTATAGCTTCATATCTATCTATCTCTCTCTCTCTCTCTCTCTCTATCTATCTATCTATGTTTTAAGTATTACCAATTGATTTTATTCTAGAAGAAAATAGGTAATATGCAGCTACTTCCACCTCTCCCCTTTCTCTCCCATTCTAATTGCTGTAATTACTTTTAATTCATCATAGTTTATCATTTTGCACTTTATTCTTGAGCTAAAATGATGCAGTTGTTTAATCTTCTATATTCAAATGAAATTAGTGCTTACCATCAGCATTTTTATCATTTATTCTCTGCTTTTAACTTCTTTGTCTTGATCTCTTGGTTGGCTGGATATAAACATCAAGAAGTTTATATATTTTAAATATATATTAAATTTGGAAGAGCTAATATTTCATTTTGCCTTCTTTACTGGATAACATTTTGCTTGGTTAGAATATGTTCTTGGTCAGATTTGGTTCTCTTCTGAATTTTATAGACAGTAATCTAATTTCTCTGGCACTGAAAGTTGCAGGGGAGTCCAAAGCTAGCAAGATATTTATCCCTCGTGGGTGACTTGCTCTATTTTTACTGATACTTAAACTAGTCTTTCTTTATCATTGATGTTCAAAAACTTAACCAGAATATGCTTTAGTGCCAATTATTTTATGTTTTTTCTTTTTCTAACACAGAAGAAAATGTGTGAATTCAGTTTCTTCTTGGTTCCAGAAACAATTGCCTGTATTATATTCAGAATAGTTCTGCCACATTTGTTGGATACTTTATATTAAGGATGCCAAGGATTCTTAGACCATACTGTTTTTATCTTCTGAAGCTATCATTTCTGTAGTTGTGAGAATAACTATTTTTTCTTTATTGCCGTTATCTCAGTTTTCAACATCATGACATTAATGAAGGTTTTGGCTATTTTATTCTGGTTTCTACATGTAATTAATGTATTTATTATATTTTAATAATTGCTGGTCTTTTCAAATATTTTATGGTTATGAAATAATTTTTAAAATAGTCTAGTGTTTTGGAATGTGTTTTATTGAATTTTCATTAAGTTTTTTTAATCATTTAAAGTATTCATAGGGAAACTATTTCTCTACCATGTACGAGGGGTTACATTTTCTTCAAGATTTTGGTCATTTTTAAACAGAATTTTTATGTGTATGTGTTTAGGTCTTGTGTTTATTCATGTGTGTGTAATGATGTTTGCATGTGTATCAGAACTTTCCTTTTTATATAGTTGTTGACATTGAACAAGATTCTCTTTGCTGAACATCCTTGTTTCTGCCCTGGTACACCCAAACTTTAGTTGGTCTTTCCCACTCTGGACTTGCATCTTGCACTTTGCTAGCATCTTGGGAGTTGATTTCTTACCTCCATTCTGTTCTCTGAGGAAATAGTGGTGGGTGTAGCCAGAGAGCCTCAGAAACCACTTTCAGTATTTGCTCATGGATATTTATTCTTGTCTTTCTTCTCGGGTCTGAACATCCCGTGCCAGTGCCCATTCCAAGCAGTGAAGAGTGCATTCCGTCCACTTCCACCACATGTTTATTCTCCCCTGGCAGGAACAGCCAACCTCTGGGGCGGTCTTGTTACAGAAATGGGTGGGTCTACTCTAATGATTCTTCTTGGTTTTCCACATGGTGCCTATCTGCCTAATATGGTTTGGCTGTGTCCCCACCCAAATCTCATCTTAAATTGTACTCCCATAATTCCCACATGTTGTGGGAGGGACCCGGTGGGAGATAATTTGATTCATGGGGGCAGTTTCTCCCATACTGTTCTCGTGGTGGTGAATAATTCTCGTGAGATCTGACGGTTTTATCAGGGGTTTCCACTTTTGCATCTTCCTCATTTTCTCTTGCTGTCACCATGTAAGAAGTGTTTTTTGCTTCCTGCCATGATTCTGAGGCCTCCTCAGCCATGTGAAACTGTAAGTCCAATTAAACCTCTTTTTCTTCCCAGTCTCAGGTATGTCATTATAAGCAGCGTGAAAACGAACTAATATACAACCCCTTTCCATCCCTCATGTATTCTCCTTCCCCAGAACTAAAACTCTAAATAAACATTTTAATATTTTTCTCTTTTTTGGACTGTTTCTGGAGTTTTTAAAGCTATTATAAAAAGTACCAGCCTTTTTTTTTCTTTTTTCAACCCTTCTTTTTTACCAGATTATGGTTAGTTGCTCACTTTTCTGCAGGTGTGTTGGTGTTCCTTCTTCCTTCCTATCTTCTACTACCTTTGATTCATTTCACTGGGTTTTGGAGCCTGCTATACTCCACCCTCTTCAATGGTCAGTTTCCACGGTGAGAGACAGGACTAGCTGGATTTCCTAGGCTAAGAATTCTTAACCTTAGCTGGGAAATGTGACCACACCTACCTTTAAACACGGGGCTTGTAACTCAGCTCACACCGGACCAATCAGGTAGTAAAAAGGGCTCACTAAAATACAAATTAGACTAAAAGCAGGAGGTAAAGAAATAGTCAAATCATATATCACCTGACAGCACAGGGGGAGGGGCAATGATTGGGATATAAACTCAGGCATTCCAGCAGGGAGTGGCAACCCTCTTTGGGTCCCCTCCCTTGTAGGGGAGCTCTGTTTTCACTCTATTAAATCTTTCAACTGCACAGTCTTCTGGTCCGTGTTTGTTATGGCTTCAGCTGAGCTTTTGCTCGCTGTTCACCACTACTGTTCGCCGCCATCCGAGACCCACTGTTGACTTCCACCCCTCTGGATCCGGCAGGGTGTCCACTGTGCTCCTGATCCAGTGAAGCGCCCATTGCCGCTCCCCTTCAGGCTAGAGGCTGGCCATTGTTCCTGTGCGGCTAAGTGCCCAGGTTCGTCCTAATCGAGCTGAACACAAGTCGCTGGGTTCCACGGTTCTCTTCCATGACCCACGGCTTCTAATAGAGCTATCACACTCACCGCATGGCCCAACGTTCCATTCCTTGGAATCCATGAGGCCAAGACCCCCAGGTCAGAGAACAAAAGGCTTGCTGCCCTCTTGGGAGCCGCCTGCCCCATCTTGGGAGCTCTAAGAACAAAGACCCGCCCATAACAATGGTATGCTGTTCATTTTCAAAGTGCTCCAACCACTCTTGCTGAGGTACAGGTGAGTTGGCTAATCTTTCAAATCACTTTCTTGCTAACCAGCCAAGGACTCTCTCATTTAGGGCCCTGTGGCCTGTTGATTTGTGCTTATTATATTTTTGAAGTTTTTAATATTTCTTACCATCTTATCCACACCTCTTCCTGCACTACACTGAACTTCTCCCATAATATAAGCTCGATTAAGGCAACGAGTAAGTATAGTTCTGTTCACTTAGCAGAGCTTACCACAGAATAGGCACCCAATAAGCATATGCTAAAGGAATAAATGAATAAATACATCTCTTGTGAATCATTATCTTCCAAAGTACATACGGTATTATGTTATAAAAATAAAGAATAATATTTTTTTGTTAATTGGCTTATGTAAGAAAGGTTATAAATTGTCTTGCATTTTCTTATACTAAATGGAATGTGAAGTTACTACTTTGAGTGTCTTTCCAGAATTTGAATAATCAGTTGTGATACCAATCCACATCATCTCTTCAAGACACCTGACAGTAATTACCTCCGTGATAAATTTGAAGAAAGAAAATTGCTTTGTTATCTTGAATTTAAGAAACTGATAAAGAATTAAATGAATTTAAATGGAGGATGGATTCTCTAACACCCTGACACTTTGACCACTGAAGTGCTCATACCATGTGAGGAATCTGTGGCCTGAAAGCAAGAAAGCTTTTATTAGTGATCCTTTAAACAATATAAGGTTTTTAACCCTATCCCTTTCTACCTAATGACATTTTTACTAACACAAATGAGAGAGGGCCGAATTGCTCAGCTCATGTTTGATGACATTTATATTTACTTTAATTTATTCATATATTTATTTAAATAGTTGTGTCAAGCACCTATTGGTATAAGAAAATGTGCTAAAACACCAATAATTTTAAAAGATGGGCAGTGCATAGCCCTTTCTCTCAAAATATGCGGCTTAAAAGAAGGCATCAGTTTTAAGTAATTCAAGGTAGAACAAAATAAACACCATAAGAGAGTTCAAAGAAGGAGTGTGATTCCAAGGACGAAACGGTCACATTAGGGAAGCACTGTGGTTTAGTAAAAAACATACTCAGACTTTGGAATCAGAGATGCCTGATTCTCCTGTTTATGACATAAACATATGCGGACTTGGTAAGTCTCAGTTTTCCCATGTATAACATGAGAGTACCTATATGAGCCTGTTGACAGGGTTTTTTCAGCCAACATAGCCGTGTACTTTATTCTTTTGACTCCAAAAATGGTAAAGAGAAAGAAGATCTATCTAACATATCATTGGTCCACATTCTCTTGGAGTGATTCTTCTAAATTCAAAGCTGAAAATGCCATTGTTTTCCTTTGATACCTTTCATAGTTACACATCTTCTGCTAAAGCTCAAATAAGTTAAGATAATGAACAAGTCTCTCCATCATTTGGTACTTGAGTGCCTCTTGAATCATGTCTACAGCCACTCTCTATTATGTCCTCCGGATAAAAGACGTACTAGCCTGTTTGCAGTTCTTCAGACACATCATGAGCCTTCCATGCTTGCATATGTTATGCCTTCTGTTGAAAAAGCTACCCCAATTTAGCAACCAGCAAATGTTGTATCCTCCATAGATTAGTTTAGAACTTTTTTGTTAAATTCTGAGCTTTTTCTTCCCCCATCAAAGCATCCACTTCTCACTCCTATCTATATCACTCTCATTAGCATATACATACTTTCATTTTAGCATGTATATTGTCATTATTTATTTACATTTATTAATTTAGTGTCTGTCTTTTTTCTAAGATTCATCATAGGTATGTGCTAGCTATATATTTATTGATATGTTCTTTCTCCCATGAGACTGTAAGATTTAACAAGGAAGGTTTTATTTCTAGCTTAACTTTAAATTTCCAAAGAGCCTAATTGCTTTTTGAAAAAAGAAAGAAACAATCAATCAACCAATCAATTAATCCATGTAGCAAATAGGTAACATATTGAATGTGCTTCTGCTCATCTAGAATAGACAGTGTACCTCCAAATACAATCATGAGCCTAAAGAGGGATGAATGGATACTATGGTTTGGCTGTGTCCCCACCCAAATCTCATCTTGAATTGTAATTCCCACAATTTCCAGGTGTCATGGGAGAGTTCCAGTGGGAGGTAATTGAATCATGGGAGCGGGTCTTTCCCATGCTTTTGTTGTGATAGTAAATAAGTCTCATGAGATCTGATGGTTTTATAAAAAGGAGTTCCCCTGCACACGCGCTCTCTCTTGTCTGCCGCCATATAAGATGTCTCTTGCTCTTCTACCATGCTTGTGAGGCCTCCCCAGCCATGTGGAACTGTGAGTCAATTAAACCTCTTTTCTTTATAAGTTATCCAGTCTTGAGTATGTCTTTATTAGCAGTGTGAGGACAGACTAATACAATGGACAAATATTTCACACTGACCATTGATATGGTTTGGATCTGTGTCCCCACCCAAATATCATGTTCAGTTGTAATCCTCAGTGTTGGAGCTGGGGCCTAATAATAGGTGATTGGATCATGGGGGTGGATTGTTCATGAATGGTTTAGCACCATTCTTTTGGTGCTGTTTTCGTAATAGAGTTCTCATGAGACCTGGTTGCTTAAAAGTGTGTGGTCCCCTTCTCTCTGTTCCTCCTGTTCCAGCCATGTAAGATACGCCTGTTTCCCTTTGCCTTCCACCATGATTGGAAGCTTCCTGAGACTGCCCCAGAAGCAGAGGCCACTATACTTCCTGTACACCCTGCAGAATTATGACCCAATTAAAACATTTTTCTTTATAAATTTTTCGGTCTCAGGTATTTATTTATAGCAATGCAAAAACTGACTAACACAACCATCATCTTGAGTTTCCAGACTTGGGCTTGTAAGGATGCCTCTGAGCTGGTGTATATAAAGAGCTATCAAGAACTCTACTTAAAGAGTCATCTCACAATAGACAGAAATATTTTTCCCTAATGTCAAAATTATTCTTTACTGCCATCCAATACAATCACCTCACCAGCAACAACAAAATGTGTTTGAACATCTATGTATTTTGGGATAGAAGACATAGGAAAAGCACAATTTGAGATGAAGTTACAGAGTCAGTATCAGAACTATATTCCAGGAATACAGTCAGTAAATTCTTTAATATGCATCTATACTGAGAATTCTTTCTCTTCCTTCTATTGACTGTAATAAAAGAATATTAAGTCTGGAAGAACAAGAGCAAGGATACCAACACATATAAGATTAACTATTGGTACCATTAGGGGCCCCAGCACAGATTAATGCCTGGGTGTTATAATACAATCAGCCGTACAGAGGAAGTTTTTCAAATCAAAGCACTCCATTTGTTTTCATAAACACTGATTCAGTTTAAAAATTGTTCAGAAAACAGATTGGTCATGAGTGTCATTTAAGATTCAGAGGAAAACACAGTACCAAAAACCAACCAAAGAGAAAAGCCAATAAACCTTATTACATTTAGATGTCCTTTCTAAATCTTTTCCTCCCTCTCTCCCTTGCCCTTGGTTCCTTTTTCTCTCTCTCTCCCAACTAGTTATGGGGAGAATTCAGCATTGCCATGATGCCATTCTAAATAAACATTGATATAAGGATGAGTCTTGTTGCCAATACTCTAATGATCAACACAAGAAACCACTGATTAAATTGGTAGATACACAGGTGTTAATCCCCAGAGCCAAGTCCAACTCTGCATGTTCACCAACTATCAGAAGCAGATAAGTGTATGTCTTGAGATATTACTGCTCAAATGAATTTTTGGATGAATTTAGCAAGTGCCAATAGAACGTTTTTTCCATTCTAACAAAACTTTAGTAAGATAGTAGGTCTTGAAAAATTTAACATGCAGCCTTTATATGAAGGAAATAACAGAAACATTAGGGATTGCAATTATTTCCTAATTTTCATATGCCAATTATTTCATTTTGGATAACTTTTGTAACACTGTATAATATTCATTTTGTCAACATAAGGTGTTGAGGTGTGAAAAGTATTAAGACATAAAAGTTTCTCAAATATTTTTCCCACATGTAAAGTTTCTGGTTCTGAAATCAAATATATTTCAGAAGTATAGGATTTTAATCCTGTGCTTTTCTGGCACGTATTTTGTTTCTTGTTTCCAAGTTTACATAAAATGATTGTTATGAACTATAATTCTGAGCTATATTGTTCACTTAAGAAATGTATTGATTATTCTTGTTTATGCATACTGAAACATCCATTTAATTGTTCAAAAATTGTGACACTTTAAAATGTTTATTTCTATTTGAATTACAGAAGCAAAAACTATTTGTCATTAAAAGTTATTTAAGAAAACTTATATGTAGGATTCATCCTAATGAAATCCATTTAAAATGGCAGTTATTTAAAAATAGATACCTTAGTTCACATAAAAAGATTTTTCTTCTCATTTCAAAATGCTATAGGTGGCAATGGGTCAAAAACAGTCAAGATAACAAACTGTTCTTTGCAGCATTAGAGAAAAAGAAACTCCCTTTCATGATATTAAGAAAGTCATTAAGTTAATTAATATTCAGTACATAAAAGGACTGAACAGATTTAAATGCATTTTGTGGCCTCATGATTTTACCAACACTTAGTCAAAAATATGCAACACAGTGAATTTGAAAAGTCCCCCCTTCCTCCTCCTCTTATTTTTTCTTTTTCCTTTTTTTAAATCTCTTTTTTCAC
Source organism: Symphalangus syndactylus (assembly GCF_028878055.3). Classification (NCBI taxonomy): domain Eukaryota; kingdom Metazoa; phylum Chordata; class Mammalia; order Primates; family Hylobatidae; genus Symphalangus; species Symphalangus syndactylus. The sequence goes on along the minus strand of NC_072436.2, from coordinate 20,356,325 downwards.
AAAAGAATAATGATAACTAATACTATTATGAGTATCAGTAATTGAGCCTTTACTTTCTACCACACACTCTGCTAGGCATCCCACTGGGATCGATGCTTCTCCTATCAGTGCTTCAAGTCAGGTCACTTTGCTGTATTTCTTTTCTTTTTCCCTCTAGATCTTCTACTTTTTTTGATTCCCCTCTGGGCGTCACCCAGCTGACCCCTAAGGTCTACAACATCCCTTGCTCTTTGGGTTCCAAGTTGGTTTCACAATGGGAAGCTCTGTTGAGAGTACAGGGAGCAAGAGGTGAGTGAGAAAATGGCCATTGATTTCTTCTCTCTCTCTCTCTTTTCTTTGTTCCCTGTGTGGGCTGTGTCCCTCTACTGAGAGCACTAGCTCCCATTAGGTGGGAATCTCCCTACACCCACCTTCTCCAAGGCAGTGACAATGCTTAACACTTACCCCAAACTCTTTAACAGCTTTATATTCTTTTACTGGTCCTGGGCCTCATTCCTCCTGTCTTCTCTCAGCATCTTTGCCTTCCTAAGTTCATCTTGTGCTGTGGTTTCTTTCTCCAAACTTCTTTAGTGGATCTTAGTGATACAGACAGTTATCACAAATATCTCCTTTCTTATTTTGAAATGTGTAGCATATATCCTGTCTGCCACTTGAAACCAAAACAACTGCCCTTTTTTTTACATTTAACATATTTAATGCAGATTGAAATCTGCACAAGGGATCATGTAACCTTCTTTAACTATCTACTTTTAGATCTCAAAACTTCGGATTTGACACTTATATCCTCATCTCCTCTTCACCCTGCACTCTTAGAGATGAACCTGTGTATTCAGCTAAAAGTGATTAAAGTAGGTTCTTGTATTTTACCGCAAGGTTATTGAATAAATTTTGTTTTACATATAAATTATATTTTAGGTATTTATTATCAGGATCAAATTTTGTTTTGGGAAAGTTTGATCTCTGTGTTTTAATCTCATGCCAAAAGCAAATAAAATATTTTGGAAATTATTTTGATATTACTTTTACTGTGACTTGCAAATGGAAATCAAAGACAGTTGGAGAAAAATTTGGCTATAAATATATATTCCCATATCAAGAATTTAAAATATAAACTTATAAGCCAGCCCTATCATTTTCACCTTCATAAACTTTTCTTTTTTGTCTATTTGTGATCTATTTAATTAGAGTTTTGGAGGGAAGAGCAGTTGGAAGCCTTGAAATTTGAAACTTTTTTTTTCTAGAAGAAACACTGATTTATATAATCTTAAAAATTCACTCCCAGCTACTTGTGAGGCTGAGGCAGGAGAATGGCGTGAACCCGGGAGGTGGAGCTTGCAGTGAGCTGAGATTGCACCACTGCACTCCAGCTTGGGTGACAGAGTGAGACTCTGTCTCAAAAAAAAAAAAAAAAAAAAAAAAAACAAACAATTCACAGTTCATCATTGGCCATTACATAGAGGGGAGTGTGGTGGAGATAATTTAAATGTAAAAGTTTAGGTGACTTGATTTTCCTGATGATTAATCCTAGAAGGCTTACTTGGCTTTCCTATAGCCTTTGACTTTTAGAAAAATATATAGTAACATTGATGCAGGATTTTTCTTGGGCCCTTTGTCAGACTCACTGCAGGGGTGCCCTCTCTACTCAGCCCCCGGCACTCAACCCCTTGCAGGAGGGAGCACGTGAGTGAGCTGGTGTGGAATTCAGCAGGCCACTCCAGCACCTACACAGAAATGAGCTCCATGCAGAGCCTGTGGCCAGCCCAGGTGTGTCACCTCAAAGGGAATGTGGTGGCACCCAGCTGAGGGTGCCTGCAACCCTGAAGCCCCAGAAGGGGTGTTACAGTGTTCCTTTAGTTCCACTGTTTGCAGATGGCAGTGTGTTAGCTGCTTAACTGGCCCCTTGCTTCATTGTGTGGGGCAGCTGCCCTCTGTTGGCAAGGGCAAAAGGCCGGTGTGACAGCCTTTCTGGGTACCTGCACGCAGTTGGTCCCAAGCTCTTGTCTGATGTCCAAGAAGAATGAGGTCACACAGACGGTTGAAGGATGGTGAAAGTGGAGAATTTTATTGAGCAATGAAAGCAGCCCTCAGTGGAGAGGGGAGCTGGAGAGGGTATGGGAAGGGCAGGCCATCTTCCCTGAAGTCAGGTTGTCTCTTCCCTGAACTCAGGTCATCTTCTCCCCTACTGACTGAATCCAGGGTCTCTATAGGCACGGGATGGGGAGTGCGTGCTGATTGGTTTGTGAGTACGCAAAAAAGGTTAAAGTAAAAAGCATCACTCAAAGGTGGGCACAACAATGTAGAAAACCAATTAGGAAAGGGAAGGTATATGTAAAATAGGTGAAGGGTGGGCATCAATCAGGGGAAAGCATGCCAAGCAGGAAGACAAGTTCTCAATCCAGTCCAAAGATTTAACTTGTATTTTGGCTTTCAGGCTTTATACTGTCTTCAGCTTGGAGGTGGGGTTTCACTGGGTACCCACCCCTATCTACCTAGGCATTTGGCTGCTTCCTGTCACTGTCAATATCTTATTGATACTAAATATTATTTTCACATGTAATTATTAGATAAAATGTATGTAAAATAGTGTGCTTGAACCTGTTGTGTTAGCAACACGTTAAGAGCAAGTTTAGCCTTACAAGCTTTACAAAAATAAGTTTGTTCATTGGGTTTAATATAGCACAGAACTGTATTTGAAAGCAGTAGTCAGAAAGGAACACAACCCAGGGAAAAGTCTGGCTCTTATCACAAAATATGCATTTCTTGAACCAATCCATCATCCAAAAATGGAAAGTAGAGACAATAATAAACAAGAGGGCTTGGTGGCCATACCCAAGTTCAAGTTTCTATTACTTGATTGCAATTGAGTGGGCATTAGTGTTTCTCCAGGTTATTAAGCAAGAACAAAATTATTATATTATTATTTCTGAATTTTTGAGCAGTGACTGGATAAACAAGAGGCATTAGGAAATAGAGTTGCTTTTCTTTTTTTAATTTACATTTATGCTAGTAGTAGATAACATAATTTGTTGGTATGTTGTTATTTATTTTAAGTAACCATATTCAGATTCAGAAAGCATGTGAGGAATACCTTGTATTGAACATTTATTAGAAGCAGAATGTTGTCAAAAATTAGGGGATTTAATTGTACCATCAAGTTGTACTCCCAAATAAATATTACAGTACAAAATAAACCCATGGATAATGAAAGTAAATACAGCAAAAGGGGTAAGAATGAATGGGTAAATTTCATGGAATTTTAGGAATCCATGAATACATGGGCACTTATTAATTGTTATTTATATAACAAATTCTTAATGAAAGTGCTTTAACAACAATATTTTAGAAGACTGCATTTGTTTTACTGTGTACCAAATTACTTCCAGTTTCAGTGGCCTGAAATAACAGTTATTTATTATTTCACAGCTTCTGTAGATATGACTTTGTTGGGTATCTCTAGCTCCGAGTCTCTCATAAAGTTGCAATGAGATTGCCAGCCAAGGCTGCAGTCATCTCAATGCTTCACCAGAGAAGGATCAACTTGCAAGCTCACTCCCATGGGCCACCACACAGAGCACAGAACATGACAGATGGCTTCCTCAGCTAGAGGGTCTTAAGAGGCAGCAAATGAGAGGAAGTGACAAGACAGAAGCCACAGTCATTTTATAACCTACACTTGGACATGACATCCCATCACTTTTGTCGTATTCTATTCATTAGAAATGAGTTACCAGGTACAGCGAGGTGAAGTGATTAAACAAGGCACAGATACCAAAAGGCAGAGATCACTGGGGATCATCTTACGGGCTGCCTGCCAGAAAAAGATTAACACAAAATGATGCACTGTGTGAAATTACTATACTAGTCTTGGAACACTAAATTTTGATAATGGAGATTCAATCAAGCAACACTTTTAAAGCATTAAATGACTAATCATAATTGTTCTAAACTCAGAATCTTTATGTTATTTAGACATTAAAGTCCAGGTTTAAAAAAGAAAACAACAAAAGGACGGACGTTATTGAGCATTATTGAGTTAAATTGTTCACACCCCCACAGTAACTCTGTGGGCCAAGAACTATGGCTGGGCTTACTTTAGGATGGGAACTGAAGAGTAAGTGTATAAGTTTTCAGGTAAAATAGGACCCTTAAACAATTATGCTCCCACACTGGTTTAACTGGATCTTAACAAGTTTAACTGGATCTTGTGTGTTAGTGCGTAGGTGTTTATAAGCATAATAGTGCTCCCCAAGGGAAAGGTAAATTTGCCATCACTTCCCTACCAAAATGGCCTGTTACTTTCTTACCTGCCGTAAAGTCATGCTTCTTTTCAAACTTTGAATTATGGAATGCCAGAGGCCACAAAGCACAACCTGTTTCTTTCAAATTGTAAATCTAAACCTCCTAGGAAAAAAATGGGTATTAATTTCATTCATGGACGTATCCCATAATGAGTCTATAACGCAGTTATTTTGTCCTTCCAACTTTATTATGATGTTATTCTATTTTGTTTTGCACTAATATCAAGAAGCATTTTATTAAATCAAAGCCAAGATTTCTAGTTTTCTTTTAAATTTTTATGGGGTGCATGCCATATTTTGATACAGATACACAATGCATGTGAATCACATCAGGGTAAGTATGGTAAGGAATTCTAGTTGTAATATTAAGCCCAAATTATTTCTGCCTCAATAAGAGTGACAATTAGATAATTTATCATTTTTTTCAAATAACTGAAAATCCTATAGACATGTCTTTGCTTTTTGAAAAGGAAAAAATAGGGGTAGTCATCTTACATTGATTATATTGTAATACTCTGATTTGTTTTTCAGAGCAATAAGGTTATATTTGATGAACAGTTTTCATTGTTTTGTTTTTTTTTTTTAAAAAGAAATGGTGGATGCTTTTGTGACTTAATTATTTTTCAGTTGTTCATGTTCCATTTAGCTAAGACATAACATGATCATGCTCAGAACTCCTGCTTTTTTGGCAGGAAGTGGAATAAAAAACAAAGTTTTACTAACTTACAACAGTTTCTCTTGGCCTTTCTGTTGACTTATTTCTTGAATTATTTTATTTTGTTGACATCTTGAAAAGGAGTGATTCTGAATTAACTGAATTTAAAAAGATGTATTCATTCATTTTTACCTTGTCAAACCTTCCCTATGTGGATGAAAGGTAGAAGAGAAGACAAAAAAAAAAAAGTACATTCAGAGACTGAGTAGTTATCTTCTGTGAAACGTAAAATCAAATCTTGTTAAACACCTTGCTTGGTCTTCCAATGGCCTTCCTTTACATTTAGAATTAAATTCAGTGCCTTCATCATCCATCCGGTTCTATGTGTCCTAATCTCTGTCTTCTGTTCTAACATTATGCTTTGCTATTATGGCTCAAGCCACTCAGGTCTGTGTTTTTTTTTCTTCCAACCCATGAATCTCATTCTACCACTTAGGACTTTTATGCTCACTGCACCCCTGTCTAGAAAACTATGACTCATTCTTTCTCCTCATTCAGTCTCTGATTAGAACAGCTTTCCACTGTGACCTAATCTATGGTTTCAATCTCCCCTAACCACGGTAGCTGGGATTACAGATGTGCACCACCACACCTGGCTAATTTTGTATTTTTAGTAGAGACAGGGTTTCACCATATAGACCAGGTTGGTCTTGAACTCCTGGCCTCATGTGATCTGCCTGCCTTGGCCTCCCAAAGTGCTGGTATTATAGGTGTAAGCCACCATGCCGGGACCAAGCCATGTTTTCTTGACCTTCTTACTTTTCCCTTCCATGCCCAAATGGAAAGTAAACAAATAATCCACTGCTTCGATATGGTTTTGCCTTGTTTCTATTGAATTACACTCTGTTGTTTTTATAGAACATATCACTATTTGGAAATTAATGTTTGCTTAGGTTTGTGTAGTTATTTTTCATGTTTATCTTGTGCCGCTCTT